>NC_081563.1:97124209-97142382 GCF_022355385.1 Mustela nigripes | reverse complement strand
GATGGATTTTCAGGTGTTTGCAATCTTTAGATAAGCTATCTAGCTGATCTCCGGCTAGCTGAAGCAGTCTCAGCTTGCTACTTCTCCGCCATCTTGACCTGCCTTCAGTCCTATTTTCTTAACAGTTCTGTCAACAAGAGGATTCCACACTCTATTCTTATCCCATTTTGTGGTATTAATAGATCACTGCCAGTTGGCCAAACTAAGAATGGCTAAACGTTTTTGTTGGGTGAACACAAGAACTCACCCTCATGGGGTGCACAGGGAAACCTTCATGATTTGAAATGTGTAACAGATTCTCACCAGCTCTTTCCGCTTTCTTTTTGAAAATAGAGCTTGCCAATATATAAATAGTAATGGTAACGTTAACCTTAAAAATAAAACTTCAGATATTTTACCAGCAGAAGATGAGTTTATTCAGGAAGAGCAAAGAATTGCAATCTGGGACAAGGAACCTACAGCGAAACCATAGGCAAGTCTGACATACACAAGGGGGGAACATTATTATATGGAAAAGAAGAAAGAGATTGAGAGGGGTTGTTTTGAACAAAAGTCCATAGGAAAGAATCAGGAATTTAGAGTGATAGTGATTTCTCATTGGCCAAGTTGCAGGGGTGGTTGATTTCTTATGGGAGATGCAATGTACATCTTCTCTTATTAGGGCCTGACATTGGTGATTCTTCCTGTAGCTGACAGAATAATATGCTCCCCTACCAAGCTCCCTCTTTAACATCCTAGGTCTACTTTAGTGTAGTTTCTCTTATTCATTTTCACAATAATAATCCCAGAGAGTCCTACTACCTGAATTCCCACAGCACTGTATGTGCGTGAAAGCCCCAGGGAGGTCTAACCTGGAGCTTGCAAGAAGGTCACCAGGGAAGGCTTGAGGTAATCTTATCTATCTATCTATCTATCTATCTATTTATTTATTTATTTATATTTACTGATGCAAAGTGGAACTTTAATTTTTTTAAAATTTCCTAAGTTTTTATTTAAATTCTAGGTAATGCATATGGTGAAATTAGTTTCAGGTATAAAATTTAGTGATTCATCATTTACATACAACACCCAGTCTCATCATAACAAGTGCCCTCCTTGATAACCATCACCCCGTTAGCCCATTTCCCACCCAAATTCCCTCCATCAACCCTCACTCAGTTTGTTCTTCATAGTTAAGAGTCTCTTATGGTTTGCTTCTCTCTCTCTCTGTCTCTCTCTTTTCCCCCCTTCCCCTATGTTCATCTGTTTTGTTTTTTAAGCTCCACATATGAGTGAATCAGATGGTATTTGTCTTTCTCTGACTTATTTGTTTTGTTTAGCAGAATACACTCTAGCTCCAACTGTGTCATTGCAAATGGCAAATTTTCATCATTTTTGATGGCTGACTAATACTGCATTTTATATATACATATGTACCACAGCTTCTTTTTTATTTTTTGAGCTTGCCAAAATATTTATTTCTTTTTCTTTTTTTCCTATTTATTAATATATAATGTATTATTTTCTTCAGGGGTACAGGTCTGTGAATCATCAGTTTTACACAATTCACAGCACTCTCCATAGCACATACCCTCCCCAGTGTCCATAACTCAGCCATACTCTCCTTTCCCTCCACCCCCCAGCAACCCTCAGTTTGTTTCCTAAGATTAAGAGTCTCTTATGGTTTGTCTCCCTCCCAATCCCATCTTGTTTCATTCTTTCCCTCCATAGCCCCCAATGATCCTCTGCCCTGCCTCTCAAATCCTCATATCAGAGAGATCATATGAAAATTGTCTTTCTCTGATTGACTTATCTTGCTTAACATAATACCCTCTAGTTCCATCCACATTGTTGCAAATAGCAAAATTTTATTTTTTGATGGCTGCATGGTATATATATATATATATATATATATATATATATATAAAATCTTCCATCTTCTTTATACAGTCATCTATTGATGGACATCTAGGTTCTTTCCATAGTTCCATAGTTTGGCTATTGTGGACTTGGCTGCTATAAACATTTTGGTGCACGTGCCCCTTCGGGTCACTACATTTGTATCAGGATAAATACCCTGTAGTGTGATTGCTGGGTCATAGAGTAGCTCTATTTTCAAATTTGAGGAAACTCCATGCTGTTTTACAGAGTGGCTGCACCAGCTTGCATTCCCACCAACAGCATAGGAGGGTTCCCCTTTCTCCCCATCCTCACCAACATCTGTCATTTCCTGACTTGTTAATTTTAGCCATTCTGAATGGTGTGAGGTGGTATCTCACTGGGCTTTTGAGTTGTATTTCCCTGATGCCGATGATGTTGAGCACTTTTTCATGTGTTTGTTGGCCAATTGGATGTCTTCTTTGCAGAAATGTCTGCATTCATGCCTTCTGCCCATTTCTTAATTGAGTTATTTGTTCTTTGGGTGTTGAGTTTGATAAGTTCTTTATAGATTTTTGGATACTAGCCCTTTATCTGATATGTTGTTTGCAAATATCTTCTCCCATTCTGTCAGTTGTCTTTTGGTTTTGTTGACTGTTTCCTTTGCTGTGCAAAAACTTTTGATCTTGATGAAGTTCTAATAGTTCATTTTTGCCATTGCTACGTTGCCTTTGACAATGTTTCTAGGAAGAAACTCCTGCAGTTGAGGTTGAAGAGGTTGCTGCCCATGTCCTCCTCAAGGATTTTGATGGATTCCTGTCTTACATTGAGGTCATTCATCCATTTTGCATCTATTTTGGTATGTGGTGTAAGGAAATGTTCCAGTTTCATTCTTCCATATGTGGCTGTCCAGTTTTCCCAACACCATTTGTTGAAGAGACTGGACATTCTTCCTTGCTTTGTCAAAGATTTAGTTCACCATAGATGGGAGAGTCCATTTCTGGGCTCTGTATTCTGTTCCACTGATCTATGTGTCTGTTTTTTTTTTGTTTGTTTGTTTGTTTTTGTTTTGTTTTTGTTTTTTTTTAATGCTAGTACCATACTGTCTTGATGATTACAGCTTTGTAATAGAGCTTGAAGTCTGGAAATGTGATGCTGCCAACTTTGGTTTTCTTTTTCAACATTCCTTGGTTATTCAGGGTCTTTTCTAGTCCCCTATTAATTTTAGGATTGATTATTTGTTCCATTTCTTTGAAAAAAAATGATGGTATTTTGGTAGGGATTGCATTAAATGTGTAGATTGCTTTAGGTAGCATAAACATTTTCACAATATTTTTTTCTTCCTATCCATGAGCATGGGATGTTTTCCCATTTCTTTGCGTCTTCCTCAATTTCTTTCATGAGTACTTTATAGTTTTCTGAGTATAGATTCTTTGCCTCTTTGGTTAGGTTTATTCCTAGATATCATATGGTTTTGGGTGTAATTTGAAATAAGATTGACTCCTTAATATCTTTATTTCTTTTCTTTTTTTTTTTTTTTTGTCTTGCTGTTGGTGTATAGAAATGCAACTGATTTCTGTGCATTGATTTTATATCCTGACACTTTACTGAATTATTATATAAGTTCTAGCAGTTTTGGAGTGGAGTCTTTGGGTTTTCCACATAAAGTATCATATCATCTGCAAAGAGTGAGAGTTTGATTTCCTCTATGCCAATTTGGATGCCTTTTATTTCTTTTTGTTGTCTGATTGCTGAGGCTAGGACCTCTAGTCCTATGTTGAATAGCAGTGGTGGTAGTGGACATCCCTGCCATATTCCTGACCTTAGGGGAAAAGCTCTCAGTTTTTCCCCATTGAGGATGATATTCATGGTGGGTTTTTCATAGATGGCTTTGATAATATTGTGGTGCATACCCCCTATCCCAAAACTGTGAAGAGTTTTGATCATGAAAGAATGCTGTACTTTGTCAAATGCTTTTCAGCATCTATTGAGAGTATCATATGGTTCTTGCTCTTTCTTTTATTAATGTATCACATTGATTGATTTGTGCATGTTGAACCAGCCTAGTAGCCCAGGAATAAATCCCACTTGTTCGTGGTGAATAATTCTTTTAATGTACTGTTGGACCTTCTGGCTAGTATTTCAGTGATAATTTTTGCAGCCATGTTCATCAAGGATATTGGCCTATAATTTTCCGTTTTGATGGGGTCTTTGTCTGGTTTGGGGATCAAGGTAATACTGGTCTCATGAAATGAGTTTGGAAGTTTTCCTTCTTTTTCTATTTTTTGGAACATTTTCAGGAAAATAGGTGTTAATTTTTCTTTAAATGTTTGGTAGAATTCCCCTGGGAAGCTGTCTGGCCATGGGCTCTTGTTTTGGGGGAGATTTTTTGATGATTGCTTCAATCTCCTTACGGGTTATGGGTCTGTTCAGGTTTTCTATTTCGTCCTGGTTCAGTTGTGGTAGTTTATATGTCTCTAGGAATGCATCCTTTTCTTCCAGATTGTCAAATTTTCTCGTGAAATCTTGCTCCTAATATGTTCTTATAATTGTTTGAATTTTCGCATCTGTGTTCATCAAGGATATTGGTCTATAGCTCTCTTTTTTGATCGGATCCTTGTCTGGTTTTGGGATCAAGGTGATGCTGGCCTCATAAAATGAGTTTGGAAGTTTTCCTTCCATTTCTATTTTTTGTAACAGTTTCAGGAGAATAGGAATTAGTTCTTCTTTAAATGTTTGGTAGAATTCCCCCGGGAAGCCATCTGGCCCTGGGCTTTTGTTTGTTTGGAGATTTTTAATGACTGTTTCAATCTCCTTACTGGTTATGGGTCTGTTCAGGCTTTCTATTTCTTCCTGGTTCAGTTGTGGTCATTTATATGTTTCTAGGAATGCATCCATTTCTTCCAGATTGTCAAATTTGTTGCCGTAGAGTTGCTCATAGTATGTTCTTATAATAGTTTGTATTTCTTTGGTGTTAGTTGTGATCTCTCCTCTTTCATTCATGATTTTATTTATTTGGGTCCTTTCTCTTTTCTTTTTGATAAGTCGGGCCAGGGGTTTATCAATTTTATTAATTCTTTCAAAGAACCAGCTCCTAGTTTCGTTGATTTGTTCTATTGTTTTTTTGGTTTCTATTTCATTGATTTCTGCTCTGATCTTTATGATTTCTCTTCTCCTGCTGGGCTTAGGGTTTCTTTCTTGTTCTTTCTCCAGCTCCTTTAGGTGTAGGGTTAGGTTGTGTACCTGAGACCTTTCTTGTTTCTTGAGAAAGGCTTGTGCCACTATATATTTTCCTCTCAGGACTGCCTTTGTTGTGTCCCACAGATTTTGAACCGTTGTATTTTCATTATCATTTGTTTCCATGATTTTTTTCAATTCTTCTTTAATTTCCCGGTTGACCCATTCATTCTTTAGAAGGATGCTGTTTAGTCTCCATGTATTTGGGTTCTTTCCAAACTTCCTTTTGTGGTTGCGTTCTAGCTTTAGAGCATTGTGGTCTGAAATTATGCAGGGAATGATCCCAATGTTTTGATACCAGTGGAGTCCTGATTTAGGACCGAGGATGTGATCTATTCTGGAGAATATTCCATGTGCACTAGAGAAGAATGTGTATTCTGTTGCTTTGGGATGAAATGTTCTGAATATATCTGTGATGTCCATCTGGTCCAGTGTGTCGTTCATGGTTTTTTTTCCCTGCTGATCTTTTGCTTGGATGATCTGTCCATTTCAGTGAGGGGAGTGTTAAAGTCCCCTACTATTATTGTATTATTGTTGATGTGTTTCTTTGATTTTGTTATTAATTGGTTTATATATATTTGGCTGCTCCCACGTTTTTGTCTCTCTTTTGCTCAGCTTCTTTATTTTCCATCATTTGGTCTTCTATACCACTAATTCTCTCTTCTGCTTCATTTATCCTAACAGTAAGAGCCTCCATTTTTTTATTGCACCTCATTGATAGTTTTTTTTTTTTTAATTTGAAACTAGTTAGATTTTACTTCTTTTATTTCTCCAGAAAAGGATTTTATTTTCCAGAAACGGATCTCTAGTATCCTCCATGTTTTTTTGGATCCCAGCTAGCATCTTGATAATCATCACTCTGAAATCTAGATCTGACATCTTTTCTTTTGTTCTTTTTTTTCTTTTAGGTGAATTTTTCTGCCTTGTCTTTTTATCCAGATAAGAATAGATGAATTAGAGAACAAAATACTAAAAGTGTAGCAATGCCCCCAGAAACTAACCAAATCAGAAGATACCCAAAACTAGGGGGTTGGGGAGGAGGAAAAGAGAAAAGAAAAGAAAAGGTGTATGTATGTATATGTATATATACATATACATATGTACACATTAGAGTGGTGAATAGAACAGAACCAGACACTTGATTTTGGGTGTATTTTGATCTGTTTAAAGAAACTGACTCCCAAAATTATAAAGGAAAATAAGGGTAAACATGAAGAAGGGATGTAATGTGACTGTAAATATGAAAATTAAAAAAGATTCTAAAAAAAGGAATTGATAAGAAGTTGGTTGAAAAAGATAAAAGAAAAAAATAGGAAATAATGTGATCAGGCTGGAGACTAAAACAAAGCCATGTGCTAGATTTAGGGTATATTTTGATCTGTTAGAAGGAACTGTATCTCAAAATTTTAAATAAAGAAAGACCTATATGTATACAAAAAATAAGGCTAAATACAATGAAGGAATAGAATATGAGTATAACAATGAAAATTAAGAAAGAGGTAAAATAGTTAAAAAACATTAAAATAGGAAAGAGAAAAAAAATTTTTTTAAATAGAATAAGAATAAAATAGAATTAAAAATATTTAACTTTGGAAGACTAAGGAATCATGGGGGATAGGCCATGAATTCCATGTCTTGTATTTCTGTAGTTCTGAAGTTTTACAGTTCTCATTTATTGGTGAACTTGGTCTTGGGTGGATGTTCTTGCTGATCTTCTGGGGGAAGATTCAAGATTCTCAAATGTCTTTGCCCAAGGCGGAATTGCACCACCCTTCCAGGGCCAGGCTAAGCAACCTGCTCAGATTCACTCTTGGAAGCTTTTGTTCCCTGAATGCTTTCTGTACCACTTTGGAGGATGGGAATGAAGATGGCAACCTCCCAATCTCTGGCCTGGAGGAGCCAAGGGCTTGGGTCCCTACTCCTCAGTGCATCCCTCAGAGAAAAGCAGTCAATCCCTCCTTTCTCCCTGGTTTCCAGCCACATGTCAAGCTCACCCAGCCTGTGTCCCAGCATTTCTATCTCTGACGCATGACCCCATTTGGATTCTCCAAACCCAGCTGATTCCTGCAGCGTGTTCCCATGCCATTCCCTGAGGGAAGGGAGGTGAGTCTCCTGGGTGTCAATTGTGGTGTCCCTGCTCAAAGAGCAGTGGCCCAAATGTGCCCTGGATCATGGTTTAAGGTGACTCTGAGCTGAGAGCCCCTCCTCAGCTCCATCTTTGCAGCTGGCTTCCCCACTGACACCTGAGAGCTCTGCCACACACAGACACCCCTGGTCTTTTTGTGACCCTGCAGTTCCTGTGACCACACTGTCCCCATGAGTGCTCTGCCCTCTGCTAAGCCTCTGGAGTGACATCCCTCAATGGAGAAGACTTCTAAAAGTTCTAATTTTGTGCTCCGCTGCTCTACCACTTTTCAGGATCCAGGCCCCTCCCCCTGTGGTCTATCTTCTCATATGTTGCCTCGGATTCAGTTCTGCGCATGTCCTACCTTCCAAAAGGTAGTAGATTTTCTGTTCCTCGAATTGCTGCTTTTCTCTTCAATCTCCTGTTGAGTTTATAGGTGTTCTGATTGGTTTGATAACTATCTAGCTCAACTCCTAGGACCCGATGATTATTAGATCTCCTACTCTTCCACCATCTTGCTCCTCCTCCTGTACCATATCTTCTTTATCCATTCATTAGTCAGTTCATGTTTGGGCTCATTCCATAATTTGGGTGTTGTTGATAATATTGCTATAGACATCAGGGTGCATGTGCCCCCTTGAATAAGTATTTTTGTATCTTTGGGTAAATATCTAGTATTGCAATTTCTGGATCCTAGGGTAGTTCTATTTTCAACTTTTGAGGAACCTTCACACTGTTTTCCAGAGTGGCTGCACCATTTTGCATTCCCACCAACAGTGTAAGATGTTTTTTCTTTCTCTGCTTCCTAGGCTAAGATAGTTTTAAACCAGGCTTCCAAATAAATGAAGAAAAGTGTGTGTGTGTGTAAGCACCACATTAATGTGCATGCATGTGTATATGCAAATGGCACTTGTCTCCAAATGACATGTTTTGGTGAAAGCATGCAAAGAGGCAACAAGACTCTTGAAAACAACTATGCTCATAGAGCTTGTGATCATCACTTAAGAGTATCTGCCACCTGCCAGAGACTTAATCAGTGGATGGAATGCTCATATAGCCTTCAGAGTGGGCATTGGTGTAGTTGATATTTGAGGGACTGACCAGAGCAGATGCTCCTGTCGGTGCTTCACCCACCACCTGGAGGGTTTGTGCACCATTGTCGGTCATTGTCATGCACACCCAGTGTACATTCATCTCCATCAGCCAGCTTCTGGGTCTCCGTAAAAGGACTTCTCTCTGGCTGCTGGCACACACTCTGCCTGCACCTGGAGACTTCAAAGTTCCTGGGAAGTGTGTTTTATTTCATAATCTAACAGTAAGTAGGCAGATTTGACAAGAGGCCCATGCAGTGAGATGCCAAATTCAGATAAGGTCTCTGTCACATTTCCCTTTGCCTTTTAAGACAATGCAACATAATCTATATTCACCACAGCCCACAGATCTTGGGTTTTGACAAATAGAGACATCTACAAAACTCACACTCCCTGTCAAAATAATGAGCATGATTCTCAACATAAATCTTTTTATGTATCCTTCGCAATCCATTCTTACCTCTCTAAGACCACAACCACTTTGCAATTTGTATCACTATCATTTAACTTAGCCTGTTCTACATTATGTTCTCTCTCATGTCTGTTTTCTTTCTTTCAGCATTATGTTTGTAAGATGCATCCATCTCATTGTGTGTAGCAATAATCCTACCATTATCATGGCTGCATAGTATTCCATTGCATGAACCTACAGTTGGTTCACCCATTCTTCTGTTAATGGACATTTGTGTTGTGTCCAGTTTGGGCCATCACAAATAAAGTTATTATGAACATTCACATACAAGTTATTCTTAGACCAATTGTTTTCTTCCAGATTATTTTCCTCCTCATTCCTCTACCCCATTTAAGTATCTACTCCACTATGTGCTTGGAAGTGTTTTTTGACAATTCTAAATCAGAGTTTCCTTGACTTGATTTCAAAAGGGCATGCCCTTACTAAGTAGCATACTGAAGCATTGGCAGCTTAGAGGAGACAGGACTTCCTCTGCTCAGACTATGGAAGACCTACTTGGATAGGAGCAGTGAAGAGAGATAGAGAAGACAGAGATGTGCAAGGCTGAATGGACCCCAGAAGAAGCAGAGAGGACTCAATGGGGCCACAGGGTCAGGAATGAGTGAACTATGAACAAAGGGCCATGGAATTGGTCCAGAGTCTTGGTTACAGACAGAAACTGAGCTCAGTTAAATTAAGAAGCAGAAGAATTTATTGATTGGGTATTGAGTAGCTGATAAAATTTAGAGAAAGGCTATGGAACCATAATCAGAAAATGGAAAGAAGCTACTCCTCTGCCATCTTGTTTTTCCTCCCATACCACATCCAGATGCTGGATGTTTCTTATCTGGAATTGCCACTGGCACTGGAATAACATGGAAACCTGTCCCACTGTTGCACCAAATGATGAATTCTAAGGTATCCTTGTCTCCTTGAACCCCCATCTACTGACCATTGAATTGTTTTTTCCGAGGTCATGTCCCATGTCACTTATCACAGAGAGTGCACACCTGGTCTGTAATTTACCTCATATGAGATAAATGCTACCATACAGCATGTATTTCCATACAGAATGTGGGGTGCAGATGCTTGTCAGAGCCAGGCACTCCACCACCCAGCACCATCACCTCGAGAGGCCTCTTTCAAGCATGGGGAGCTACGAGTATGGCACACATGCCCAACTCCATTCAACAGGCACCACTTGTATCAGGGCTTTTGTTAACTGTCCTTGGATGTCTAGTCAGGATTTTCCCTCAATAGCCATCTGGTCCCCAAGTACCTGCTGATTATGAGTGACTACTGCTTGTGCCCAAGGCTTTGCTTGGTCTTCAGTCACCCACATGGATTCCACTCTCCACCTGTAAATCCAAGATTTGACAGTGGGGCTCAGAAGTTCTAAAGAAATGGTGAAGATGGAAAGGAAAATCTCTCTTACCTGAACTAGGGACATTTGTCTGAAAAGACTAGCTAAATTCATTAAACTTTAATGATAGAGATTATTGAACATACAAGGGCCTGCAATCTGTGGATAAGTCTGATCCTTCTATACCCTGATCCATATATTCCAGGCATCATATTGTATCATTTCATTTATAAATAATAGAGTATATATCTGTGACATTGGAGGGCACACAGTATGCCCAAGACCACCCTCATTTTGGACACCCACTGCAAAATTAGAGAGGGTACTGGTTTATTATAGGCAAAGCATTAAAATCAGCCTAGTGTAGAACTACATAGATCAGGGTCTGAGAGAGTTCCAAACATGGAGATTCCAGTTGTCTTCCCCATGGAGTTATGGACAGCCTCATTTCCTGGCATTGATGTGTGACAATATGCACAGAGTGCTGGCAACCAGGAAGATTACTTGAGACCTGGAGTCCAGACTCTTTACTGGGGCCCACTGGTTAACTGCCCATATGGCTGACCTCAGTCTTCAGACCCTCAAGAGACTGAGTTGATACCACATGCCTCAAAACCCCAACATCATTCATATTGTCAGACTTGCCGGTGTGGTCAACCCCAACCCTAAACAAAGACCCTCCTATTAAGTATGACATTCCAAGGGTTGAGAGCTTACCTTTCAAAAGCTGAGGGCAAAAGCCAGATTTCTCTTAGGGCAAGGTTAAATTATGACTACATGGTATTTCTGAATAAATATAACTTGTAGAAAAACACATAACTACTGTACAATTATCACACCCAAAAAATACCCAATAATTCCTTAATAGCATCAAATATGTAGTCATTATTCAGATTTTCCTTTATTTCATGAGTTATAATTTTTTAAAAGATTTTATTTATTTGGCAGAGAAAGAGTGATCATAAGCAGGCAGAGAGTCAGGCAGAGAGAGAGGGGGAAGCAGGCTCCCTGCTGAGCAGAGAGCCCGATGTGGGGCTCAATCCTAGGACCCTGAGATCATGACCTGAGCTGAAGGCAGAAGCTTAACCCACTGAGCCACCCAGGTGCCCCTCATGAGTTGTAGTTTTAAGAATTTTTTTTTTTTTGGTTTGAATTTGGATCCAAATAAGGTCTAGATGCTGATTGACAGGTTTTTATTAAAGATTTTATTTATTTGAGATTTTAAAATATTTTATTAAAGATTTTATTTATTCTTAAATTTTTATTTAAATTTAAGATTTTTTAAATCTTAAATATTTTTAAAGATTTTGTTTATTTGAGAGAGAAAGGGTACATGTGCACACACATGAGTGGTGTGGGGGAGGGCAGTGGGAGAGGCAGAGTTCCTGCTGAGTGGGTAGACTGACTTGGGACTCATTCCCAGGATCTTGAGATCAGGAGTTGAGGTGAACATAGCTGTTTAAGCTACTGAACCACCCAGGCATCCCCTGGCTGATAGGTATTTAAAGCCTCCTCTTCTATAGGTTTTCCCTCCATACTATTTCCTTGTAATTTATTTGCAAAGAAACTAGTTGTTAGCCGTATAGGATTTGGCACATTCTGGATTTCACTGACTACTCCCCATGGTGCTGATTGACATGTTTCTCTGTCTCCTGTACTCCCTGTAAATTAGCAGTTCAGTCTAGAGATTCAATTGGATTCAAGTTCAATTGTTTTTGGCAGTACTACTTCATATATGGTGATGTGCTCATTGTCTGGCACCTCTGTTTTTCTGATATCGGTAGTTACTGATGGTCATTGTTTAGATCTATTAGTTCATCATGGGTTGAGAGATGGACCAGCTCCAAGGAATACTGAATTGAGTCAGTGATCAAATAAAGCTTGCCATTCCTTCTACCCTCACGTTTTTATTCCTATCACTCAGGTGAGGAAGGATGTTTCTGACCACCAACATACTCCTTACCAATCTATTGGGGACAATGGTAAATTTGGTTTTATCTCTTCACTCTTTTGGGACACTTTCTATCTTTGCTGGTCCATAAGCACCACGACGGCTGCTGAGATGGTGACTCCATGTAGTTACCCTTCAGGCAGGAGGGCAATGGCCTACAGACCTCCATCTCTGCTCTTTCTTTCCCCAGTACTTATTCTTTTGTGTATCTTCCTCAGAGAAATGCCCATGGGCCAGCCTGTGTGTGTGTAACCTCATTATATGAAGGATTATGAAGATACTCTCGCAGGAAAGGATAGGAGAAAAGAGGGGTCCACACCTTCTCTCCCTGCACAGAAGCCATGCACTCTGAGCCTTCAGAGGAGGGATATGGGTGCCCTCTCTCCCAACCTTTCTCTTGTCCCTGCAATCACACATTTCAGACCTTACAGATCTGTGTCCCATTTCCTTCCCTTGAGAAATCCCATCTCTGTGTAATGCTTTCCTATGACTTGCAAATTCAAGTTTCAAGGTGTGCACATGTGGCTTCTCTTTGGCCCAAGCAGTGCTCACTCTGTACGGGAGAATATGGGCAGGGCCAGGCTGGAGGGGTGGTACCTCTGCCACCAGTTTTATACCCCCCACAGATTTCCTCTCAAGTTACCTAATAAGCAGGCTCATTCAGCAAGATGGGCACTCTTTTTTGCCCAGAAACAGCAAAGTCTAGTCTCTTACAAAGAATGGCACTCCTCCTTCTGTACCAGTATCCCCAGCATCACTGGGGTTAAGAATCATTTGACCCTTTTCTGAACCTGGCTTACGTTGTACGTGCATCCTAACAGCCACATAAGTCCCCTCTTAACCACGTGGGAACTATAGCTCCAACCTCAGTAAGGATTTTTACCTCTGGCAGAAAGAATGGAGGTCTGCCTACCTCCACCATTCTGCTGCTGCAGAGTTGAGAAACCTGACAGAAAGAGCTTAAGTGACTTGCCCAAGGTAACACAGCTTCTAATGATGAAGACAGAATTTAAACTCAGGTTTGTTTCTTTCCAAAATCCATACTCTTTTCACTCCAACCTTTTATGCAATGACCCATAATTAAAAAGAAGAAGGGACTTGCAGGTCAAAATGTTTGACTTAGTGGGGTTTTAAAAATTCTATTTATTTATTTATGTATTTATGTATTTATTTGAAAGAGAGAGTGAGAGAATGAGAGCACGAGTGGGTGCAGGGGAGGGGCAAAGGGAAAGCAGACTCCCTGCTGAGCAGGGAGCCTGATTTGGGGCTTGATCTCAAGACCCAGGATCATGACCTGAACCCAAGGCAGATGCTTAACTGACTGAACCACCCAGATGCCATGTTTTGTTTTTGTTTCTTTCTTTGTTTGTTTTAATGTCTAATTAAAAGGCAGTCTGAGGGCACAAGTGGCCTGGGTGAAATGAAACAGAGGACTGAACCTGGGGCTTCCAGGTGCGAGAGCAATGCAAAGAGGGGCAGTGGTGCCGGGAAGCGTGACGGCCATGAAGCTCCTGCAGGCACACACAGCTGTTAAGGCAGAGGGAGAGTGAAGGTTGTACTCAGCTGGACTCTGGTGAAAGATAGATTTTTAAAAATCTGTAGCCTCGGAAAACTGGAAAAACTGAAAACCGGAAATTCAGAATTACTGAAGGGTGGCAATTCTTTTCTGTGGCATCAAGTGACAAAATGAAAAAGAGTGCAGGTGGGCATCAGACTGGTTTAGCTGTGTTGACAGTGTGCTGATCTTGAGAACCACTGGACACTCTGAGCTTTAGGGACACCTGGAAAATATACTCAAATACTGGAACATAATCTGCCACAGGGTCTCCTTGTTACTGGTCCCCCAACATGGGGACTAGTCATCATGCTGGGGACCTGACTTGCCTGACTGCCACCAGGCTTAAAGCCACATCTTGAGGGTAGGCAAAGCACCTAAGGGTGGGCAGATCCCCTGCCTCTGAGCGGGTGTGAGCAGGTGGAGACAAACAGCTGTTGGGGAGACCATGTGAATTATCTGCATACTTACAGTTCTCCTATAGCACGGTATGGTTGAAGAATCGTGTATGTGCTGAGAAATACCATATTTATCAAAATAAAATATTGAGGGGGAATAAATCATTCTTTTCATGGTAAAACAATCAGGGTCTTTGGTCCAAATTTCACTGCCATCAATATGCTGCTGGGTGAGGGACTCCTGGGTGGCTTAGTCAGTTAAGTGTCTGACTCTTGATTTTGGCTCAGGTCATGATCTCAGGGTTGTGAAATCAAGCCCCATATTGAGCCCAGCACCGAGATCCCTGCCCCTACCATTGGGTTCCACACTGGGTGTGGAGCCTGCTTAAGATTCTCTCTCTCTCTTCCTCTGCCCCTTTCCCCATTTAAAAACGTGCTTCTGGGAGAATAATATTTTGAAAGTAAAAAAAAAAAAAAGTAAGATTTTTATTTCTATCCCATGTGTATTACCAAGCAGCCATTTCACAAAAACAGCCAGGTGAAAGGGGAGGGAGAGATGCCCCTCTAGGAGGCAAGCTTTGATCTAAGGGTGTCCTCGCTGCCAGGAAGTCGAAATGGAGGCTCCCCAGGGACCTGTGGGAAGAGGAGGTGGAGACAGGGAAGATAATGAGATATATATCCTGACCCTCCTGCTCTAGGTCAGGTGACTGCGTAGAAGGAGAGGGACATTGGCCATGTTTCTCACGTGGAGTGTTACATCTTCTGATTCAGCAAAGGAGGAGAAGAAAATTTGAGTTTGTACTTCCAAGGCCCCTTGGTTCCTGTGGGGGGGGGGGCAAGGATCCAGACAAATCCCTCATCTTCTGAATGTGGAGAATCAGCAATGAATCCTTGGGAGGCTGACAGAGAAGTTACCATGGCAGGGCAAAATGACCCACGGACAAGAGCCACAGGGACAGCCACCTAGGCTTGGGACTTAATGTGACTTCCAAACAGACTTCTGCATCAGAAAGGGCTGGATTGGGAGACCAATCAACAGGAGAGGATGCCAGGCCCTGACAGGGCTCAGAAGCTGGACTTGGAGTTTGCGGGCCATGGTTCCAGCCTCCAGTGCAAAAAGGGTGCTTAGAGAACGGATGGATTAGGGGTTCTCCAAGGAGAACAGAGGAGCCACAGCTGTGCCTGCACCAGATCCCCAGTCCACCCTCAGCAGGAAGCCCCCCACCTGAAACACCACTCAAAAGCCTTGGAAGAGCAGAGAATGAGGGGGCTACACATTCATCTGGAACACACTGAGTTAACTGAGGAGAGTTTTCATTGGATTGGTTCAAGCTGAGTATACCACGTTAACTTAAATATAATGTGGCCCAGACCTGGCAAGATGGAGTGGTAGGGTCATGTGGAAACTTTCCTTTGAATGTGAACTTGTAGCCTTGCTGCATGGGAAAGCAAGTTGTGAGATGTGAGTATCCCTCCTCTCTAGATCAAATTCTTGGATGGGTTGAGGGCACAATTGCAAACTAAGGGCATTTGCTTCATTTCCCTTTGGAAATGTGGGAGGCCACTTCCCAGGCAGCTCCTGCACCAACACAGCAAAGATCCAGAGGCATGATGAGACAGAGAGCCTCAGTTCAGCTTCCAGACTCTCCTTGTCTTCCCTATGGCAATGGTGTGATGCACTAGCTCCACGTCTGATGGAAGGGTGTGGAAAGAAATTGACGGTGCTGGCAATGAACTTTCATGGAGGTCACTGTAGTGACAGTAAAATGACCCAGTAACTGAGTGTCAATCTCAGAAGAGGTGTCAGTCATTCTATCCATATCCCAGTGGCTAGAACCAGTCATTTGGCCAGACTTGGCTGCAAGGGGGTCTGGGAAATTCAGTCTTCCTGTGTGCCCTGCAGGTAAATGAAATGCTCAGTGAATACATATCATTACTTTAGTTATACAGGCAAGCCTTTGGGAGATGTGTAGTGCCATTGAGATCCCAGACTGGGCATGCTAAGTACAGAAGCTCATCCAGCCTTCACAGATTCAGCCAGTGTAGTCCTCAGAAGAGATATGCCCAGGGAGGATGCTGTCAACCCCACAGGGAAGGGGACTCCAGAGAACAACAGTGCAAGGACCTCCTATGGCAGCTTTCCCAAGGATAAAATAAGGACTTCCTTATTCCTAGGTGCCATATTAGGGAAGAGAAGGAGGGGCAGAATTTGGAAGATCCAAGCATTTATCTGAAAGAGGCTATTGTAAACTAAATGGAAACTGCTTAAACCCAAAGAAAAAAATTATTGTTGGTTATCAAGATTGGTTCCAATTTACCCTGAAAGGTAGGAGCAGGAAGTTTCCCTAGGGAGATTAAATCTGGCATGGTTAATAAGAGAGACAAACTTTCTAGCCCACCTGAATATGGAGTCTGTTAAATTGTGGCCTTGCATAATGTTTTTGTTTTGTTTTGTTTTGTTTATCTGAACTCAAAACCCACACCAAGAAATGTGTCTCGTGCATCCTCTTGACTAGCTTAAGGTATGCACTCACTGAGTTGCTCTTCTTTTTTAAAACTCTTCTTGGGGTTCTGATGTAAACTTCTGAGGACAGGACCTTTTTGTTCCTGAGCTTTGCCCATGATCACAGATTGACTCTGCTTGGAGGCAGGAGGGTGAACCAGATGTCTTTAGTTGTTTGGTTTTTGTTTGTTTGTTTTTTTAAGATTTTTATCTGTTTATGTGAGAGAGCGCAAGGAAGAGAGAGAGAGAGATGGAGAGAGAGTATGAGAGGGAGAGGGAGAAGCAGGCTCTCCATCCAGCAGGGAGCCTGACACAGGGCTTGATCCCAGGACCTTGAGATCATGACCTGAGCTTAAGTCAGATGCTTAACTGACTGAGCCATCCAGGTGCCCCTAGATATCTTTAGTTTAATGAGTCTGTGGTGGTCACCCAGGCTGCTTTTAAAAAGAGTTGACCTTCAATATCAGTTTAGCTACTGCAAGCTGAAAACTGCATGCAGGTAACTGGCAAGTAGTGTATATCGACCAGAGTGAGGCATTAGGGACTTGTGGTGACTATGGCAAAATAAAGACCATGTGTCTTGTCCAGTGATATTCAGATTTATTTTTTAAAAATGAAGCAAAACATTGTGCTTACCAAATCAGAAGCAACTACAGGCAACATTTAGGCTGCCAGTTTGCAGCTTCACTTTAATAGCCAATGTTTTAGAATTGCTAAGGCATAAAATGTAGACATAATTTTAAAAACTATTTGCTACTGAGGAACATCTTTTCATTTTTGTCCTTTCATGAATTGTTTTGAAACACTCAGAGGTTCTAGGGTCCTAAGAACCCCAGATTACCTTAGGAAAGAATCAGTTACTGTTAAAAGACTAGGCAAAAGAGAGGAGAGTTCATATTCTCTGAAATTTCAGTCTGGTGTTTTCATTCACCAGGAGACATGGGCGGGGGTCTGTTTTATGGGTATTGAACTAGAGTGCTCCCCTGTTGATTCCTGAATGAAATATAAAGCAGAAAGACAAGAATCAAGAAAAACTTAGAAATCATGTGTTTAAAAAAAAAGAAGAAGAAAAAGAAATCCTGTGTAAAAGACTCAAGGACACTTGGTGAATACAAGCATTCTGCTTCCCCTCCCCACAACCACAGGCTGCTTGGAGCTCTGTGGCCCTGTCAATGCCCTGGTTTGAAATTACCTAGAAATGGACACCTACTGCTCAGTGTCCTTTCCTTGGGTCTCCAACCAACCACTCAGGGACACTCCTCCAAGATCAGAGACAAAAACACAGCCTCCTGATATCCTCTCCTCAGTAGCATGAGTTTTATCTGCCTAGGATCTCTAGGAGTTGGATGGACCATTCAGAATATGTTGGGTTCTCCAAGCCCAGCTCAGTTAATTTTCATTTTCACATTAAGTATGAAATAAAAACAGGCTTCTTCCTTGCTCGCACTAGCTCTTCCTGACCTGCTCATAGAAAACAACACATGCCTTCAGAAGTACAGGCAATATTATGGGGCAGTTTAAATTCATACGAGGAGGGGGGAGGAGTCAAGATGGCGGAGAAGTAGCAAGCTGAGACTGCTTCAGCTAGCCGGAGATCAGCTAGATAGCTTATCTAAAGATTGCAAACACCTGAAAATCCATC
>NC_081563.1:96974202-97119209 GCF_022355385.1 Mustela nigripes | reverse complement strand
ATAAGTGACTCTTAATCTCACAAAACAAACTGAGGTTGCCGGGGGGAGGGGGTTTGGGAGAAGGGGGTGGGATTATGGACATTGGGGAGTGTATGTGATTTGGTGAGTGCTGTGAAGTGTGTAAGCCTGGTGATTCACAGACCTGTACCCCAGGGGATAAAAATATATGTTTATAAAAAAATAAAAAATTAAATTCATACGAGGAATATGTGCTTTTATCCCACTAAACAACAAATACCATAAGCCCAGCTCTGCTAGAATACAAATCAACTTTACATTCCCCACCCCCCCGCAAAATACTCAATCTCTCATTTCCAACAGCACTCAGGTTAACAATGACCCCAACCCTATGCCTGAGAACACGGGGTGAATATTTGATTTATATATGCCCAATTTAAAGGCCCACGGTGTCGATTTTCTCCTAAGGATAAAATCACATTCTACTTCTTCCAGCATGGCTGAGACCTTTAAATCTCTTCTTTTTAGGGCAACGGAGTGAAGAAAAGTGTTATACTAAAGGCTGGCCATAGTTTGAGCCACCTAACCTACGTTAAAGACAGAATTCCTTTCAGGGAGAGCCATTCTGCAATTTAGTTAACTAGCGGGTGTATATTCTGGGTTGAATAGCATCCCCTTAAGTTTATGTCCACCGGAACCTCAGGATGTGTCTTTAGTTAGACATAGGGTCTTTGCAGATAAAATTTATTAAGATGAGGTAAGACTGAATTAGAATGCAGACTAACCCAATGACTGGTGTCTGCATAATAGCAGAAAAGAGACCCATAGGGAGAATACAATATGACAATGGAGGGAGATGTTGGAGTGTTGCAGCTGTAACCTATTGTCCCGCATCACTAAGCAGCCCTCAGAAACTGGAAGCGGCAAGAAAGGACTCTCCCTGGAGCCTGGAAGGAGCATGGTCCTACTTATACCTTGTTACCCTAGAACTGTGAGAGAGTACATTTTAATTTTTAAATGACCCGGTTTATCATCATTTGTTACAGCAGCCCTAGGAAACTAACAGTGTGTTTGATTTTGAAGTTGATGTCCCCTTAGGAACAGTTTATTTTTTTTTTAATTTTTAAAATTTAAGTGGTTTTAAAAGTTTAAAAGCAGAGCTCATGAATAGTAAGGCAGGAATTTTGAAGGTTTCTTTTGCAGGTGGTTCAATGAGGAAGGTGAGAGTTCAGGCAGAGGAAAATTGGAAGGACAGGTGACCATAGGAAGATAAATGCCAGGGAAAAAAATCTTAGGGTTCACTTTCTCCTGGAACATTCCTGGCATTAGAAGACAAAAGTAATTCTTTTAAGTTCATGAACTTAAAGAAGACGGGCTAGATTTCTGAAAATCATGGTATCATGGTCTTTTGCTAATGATCAGAACCAAGTATATGCCATAGAAAAACTAGAAAGCCAGAGTGGTTAACTTGTACTACACAACCATGTCTAGAGGGGGAAAAGGTCTGGCCAGATCACCTCTATTCCCTCTCTTTGGCTGAGTGTGTTTGTTTTGGGAGAGAAACTGGTATACAAGTGAATTGCAAATAGAAGGCATAAATCTCCCTTTCTGTGCACTTCTCAGATGTTCTGTCAGAGTCCTTGACCAAACTCCAAACTGACCCCCTTGGGCCCCCAGGTATGAAGAGTAATGGCTCCCCAAAGATGTCCATGACCTAGTCCCCAGGAATCGTGACTATTATTTTACATGGCCAAAGGGGCTTTGCAGATGTGATTAGAGTTTCAGACCTTGACATGGGAAGATTATCCTGGATTATTCAGATGGGCTCAAGCTAATAACACAAATCCTTAAAAGTAGAGTACCTTTTCAGCTGTGGTTAGAGAGAAACATCATTGCTGGCCTTGAATCTGTGGGAGGAGAGCCGTGAGCCAACAAATGCAAGCAGCCTCTAGAGTCTGGGGAAAACAAAACAAGACAAACAAAAGAGTACTTTCCCCATCATAGACCAAGTGGTTTAAACCACAGATATTTATCTCTCACTTTCTGGAAGCTGGGTGTCCAAGAACTGGCTGCCAGGTAGATTCCTTAAGACCCCTCTTTCTGGCTTGTAGGTGGTGTTTTCTCACTGTGTCCCAACTTGGCCTTTCCTTGGTATGTATGTGTCCTTCCCTTCCTCTTCTTATTGGGTTAGGACCCCACCCTTATGATCTCATTTAAGTACCTCCTTAAGCTCTATCTCTGGACAGTCACATTGGGAGTTAGGGCTTCAATATATGAATTTGGGGGCAGGGAGGCGGGACACAATTCAATTCTTTTTACTCCCGCTAGAGTCTCCAGGAAGGACCCCTACCCACATCTTGGTTTTAGCCCAGTGTTTAGCCACTACCTTTGTGATCATTTGTTATAGCAGTGGTAGAAAACTAACCCAGACTCCTCTTCCTCTATTTGACATTCTTTCATCTTTCATTCACTGGATTTGCAATGCAAACTAGACCACTATGTGACACAGTGTTCCTTGTCTTTAAGCACCAATGAGGAGGCTATGTATAGATAAGTATGTTAGGCTCTTGGAGCGTAAAGATTCTGTTGTTCATGACTCTGCTGGTCTAGTCTAGTGCCTAAAACATAGTAGATACTCAATAAGAATTTGTCAAATGGAAAAAGAAAGGAGATTAACGTTCAAAGAAGATCAGAAAGGATAACTTTCTCAGGATCAGGGAGTGATATGGATCAAACCATCTAAATGAAAGTCACACATTTTCTACGACAAGGTGTAAGCCCCCAAATTATAGTACATATAGAGCAAGAAAAGATATATTCAGTTGGTTCTCATTGTCACAGGTCCTTTTTATGCACTATTTCATCTGGGTCTCACGAGGCAAAACTTAACATAATTCATTGTTCATTGGATGAGTGAGAAAACCAAAGCTCAGAGAGGTTGAGTGATGTTCTCAAAATTTTATAATTAGTTGTGGCAGAAATTATTTCAAAACCCAAGTCTTTTAGGCTTTATGAAGTCAACATTTTTTCCACTGCCTCACCCAGGAAATGTATTATTTATTTTCATTTGTGCTCATGAGTTGTCCTAAGAAAGCAGGATCTATTGCTCTTTTTAGAAGTTCTAACTACTCATAGCAACCATGGTTTATTTTGAAGGCAGGAGCCACATCTCCTTCTTTTCTCTTATTCTCAGTGGCAGCCCATTCCATGTAGCATATCACACATGTAGGTGTCATTAACTGGCAGCAGACTTCCTGCTCCCAGATCTCAGGGGTATGCTTATACTAATTAGAGCTATTTCAAAATTTCAGAACAGCTGGAAGTATTTTGTTCTGAAGAGTCACTCAGTCAAGACGTGTGTGTGTGCACGTGCCCGCTTGTTATTCAAGAGGCACTATGTAAGGAAGGGCTAGAACAAAGGCTATCTGGAGGCACTATGTATGACCTGGTGGTTAGATGCATGGGCTCTAAAGTCAGGCAGACTTGGCTTTGGATTTCTGGACCACGTTTGCTAGCTGTTGGATTTTGGCAAGTTGTATCACCTCTCTGAACCTCATTTCCACATCCATAATAGTTATTATTTCCCAGGTTTGCTTTTCTTTGTTTTCTTTGTTTTTGCCCTATTTTGGGTAAGGACTAAGCAAAATGAAGTCTGAGAAACCCCAAGAAGAATGTGTGATGAATCTAGAAGTCAGGCTACACATATGGGCAAGGGGAGTGGAGGTCTGAAACCAGTTGGAGAAAACAAACAATTACTCCAGAATTTAATAATGTTGGATAAGTAGCTTTTACTTGAAAAGTAAACTAGAGAGGTGGATGGGAATGTGTCCTGGATGGTGCTGAACGCTATGTGTGTATGGAAGACACCCCTGTGTGTTTATGTACCATCATGCTTCCTTCTTCCTGTTAACAAGTTTTTTTTCTGATATTGGCTGAGTGGCCAAGTGTTTTTGTGAGGTGCAGGACTGCCCTCAGATCCTTCAGGATGCATCTCTCCACATCCTTGCCAACACTTGTTATTTCTTGTCCTTTTGGCCATGACCATTCTAATCGGTGTGTGTTCATTCAATAGGCGGGTTAGAATAGCACTCAAACAAATTCTCTTGCTTTCCAAACTCAGTTTGGCATCTTGAAAGATGTTTTGATATTTTTTCTTAGCATTTTTAGGTATGCCATACCAAGAAGATTGTCTGTCTACATAGGAAGTGGAAAGGTTGAAGAAGGAAGGCAGTGTGGAGAGAACTTGGATAACAGAGGAAAGTAGAGAAAAAAAGAGAAGGATGACAAGAAGGGGGAATGAAAAAGAGGAGGAAGCAGAGGACAAGAAGAAAAATATAGAAACAGAGAAAGTAGAGCACAGAAGAACACATAAGACCTAGGAAGTGATGACTTCTTGATTTCCCTGTAGCATGCCCAACCCTTGTTCCTGGGACTGTGATATTCCTGTCTTTGGAATCTGGGATACATCCTGGGTCTTTAAAAACATATCCTTATTTACTTGTTTAGACATCTCAACTTAGTTCCTGTTATTTCTCATGAAAAGGGTTTTCTGGACTCCATCAGCTTACTTCTGAGACTAAGTTGGCTGGTCTTCTCTTTGGGTGGGGGACTTTTCTACTTTGCTGTTAAGACACATGGGACTGTAGTCAGCAAAAAATATAAGGGCTTTCCAAGTCCTGGCCACACTCAAATTCATAGTCCAGTTTAGAAAAACAATATTCAGTGACAATTGCTTAGAGGATATTTACTCTTTCAGTTGTTCTAAATTTTTACTCCTCAATTAAACCAAAACTAAAGAAACCAAGCTCCCATATGGCATCATTCTGGTTCCTTCTGATATTTATTTTGCTACATAGCACACTGATTTGAAGCTGCCAATCCATATTTGTGTTTTTTATAAGAAATAGCATCTATGTGGTTAATGGGCACCTTGCTTATAATTATAGATTCAATTGTGTCCCCATCCCCAAATCCATATGTTGATGTTCTAATTCTTAGTACCTCAGAATGTGACCTTATTTGGAAATAGGGTAGTTGCAGATGTAACTAGTTAAACTTATATGAAATCATTAGAGTTGGCCCTAATCCATTATGCCTGATGTCCCTATAAAGAAGTGAAATTTGGACACATAAATGGAAAATGACATATAAAAATGAAGGCAGAAACTGGGGTTATATATCTGCAAGCTTAGGAACATCAAAGATTATTCACAAAGAATGCGAAGCTAGGCAAGATGCAAAGGACATTTTTCCTCACAGTCATAAGAGAGAGGCCACCCTGCTAATTCTTCAGATTAGGACTTTCGGCCTCCAGAACTGTGATACAAGAAATTTCTGTCATTTAAGCCAGTTACTTTGTGGGTACCTTGTCCGTCTGATTGTTTCCAGAGAGATGGCTAATGGTGATCTCTAGTAGAGACGACACGTGCATTTTGCTCTCTGGTTACAAGTGCTCATGATGGCAACTTCTCATGACCTGTTCAACTTGCGCTTAAGTATGGTCATGATTGTACTTAATATTGCATTACTGCTACTCACTCACTAGGAAAGAATGGCTCAGGTGTGCCAAGAAAAGCATCAATCACTCACCTGCAAACTTTTGTTCTTTTAGAAATGCCAATGGGAGACTGTCATCTAGAAAAAAAATCCAGTCATGCTTGAAGTGTGGCCTGTTCAAGAAAATGGTTGAGAGGTCACCAGATTTCTCAGTGGGTTATTTCCCACTCTTTGATTTTGATCTAGTAGTCAGAGTAGACTTTTTCTCCCTTCTTACATAAATACACATGACAAAATAATTCTTTGCACTAGAAAGAGACTTCCAGCAGCCCTCAGAGGGTAAGGGGTTTGGACTTCCTATCACAGCAGAACATAGCCCTCAGCATGCCCCTGGTGTGGAGAAAGTATACTGCTCTCACATCTTGTGATAAGGGCTGACCCAGTCATGTTCCCAGGTGGTATACTCCGTGGTCTCGGCTAACCACAATACTGCTCCTCCGCGGCTTTCTATGAAGTGGACATTTTTGGTTATTTTTCTCAGAGTGGGCCTTAATCCGATATGACTGGAGTCCTTAAAGGAGAGGAAATTAGAACAAAGATATATAAAGGGAAGACCATGTGAAGACACAGGGAGAAGATGGCCATCTACAGGCCAAAATAAAAAGAAATTAATTTCTGTTGTTTAAGTCAACCATCTGAGGTACTTTGTTATAGCAGCCCTAATAAATTCAAAGAGTACAAATCAACCAGCAGTTCTAAGGGGTGGGTTTTGACTGGTTCTTATGAATCAGGGTATTCATATTTCCATGAAAGCAGTGGCTGGTTTACTAGTGAGATCAATTGAGTATTTGACTTTAATTTTTACCTATATTTACACCCTTATTATGTCTTCATTGTGGGCAGAATGTACCTTCCCGTCCCTTGATGTTGGCCTTGATCTTGTGACTTCTTTTGACTAGAAGCATTGTGGGGCCAGTTTCAAGTAAAGGTCTTAAGAGGCTTTCTGTTTTCACTTCCCTTCTTGCACACCTGTTGCTTCTGTAACAATAATGAACTCAGCTAGCCTCAGGTTCTAGGAGAATGGGGGAGCATGAAGAGCAAAATCTCCCTGGCTTGAAGTAGAGCCACCAAGTCCACACCAGCCTAAATCAACACACCCCTGCCCAGCCTTTAAGCATGTCAGTGAACCTAGATAATATTAACAGATCTTCTAGACAACTATCCCACACATGATACTTACAATTAAATGGCAAGAGATTCTGTAGCTGTTACATAACATTTGTCCAATAACTAACTGATATAATGAATATGTAACCTGAGATGTTTGATCAAAACTGAAGCCCAAGGTTTTTTATCAGTGTTGGGAGAAGTCAGCAAGAAAGTTTTTTCTCTCAGAAAACAAGTGGTCATGGAAATTTTTGGCAGTGACCTTGTAAACCCAGATTGTAGATGATACTGAGGAGATAGAACAGAGAAATGAAAGGAATCTGTGTTCTTATTGGTATTGTGGAGCCAAGGATCAAGCCAAACATAAGGCTTGAACTACCTCTGAAATTCCCAGTTAGATGAGCAAAGAAATCCTTTGTTCTTGGATTTTCCATTACTCTAAATATACACACAGAACTTCCGATTTCAGTTCCAACATGTAAGGAGCTTGGAAGGTCCTATTGTTACAGCAAGAAAAATTCTGAACACACTGAAAATAAGCAAAATTTTCTGGGAACCATCAAGGATGAAACCAGAGGGTCATCCACCACTCCAAAATCTAGAGAGATAGTAAATAGAGAAGCTGCTTACTTGGAGCAGAAGCCACTGGAACCACAAATAGGTAGAGACTTAAGTGGTGATTTTGATGAGTTGCTGGAGGCTGAGTGTGGACTAGCTTGATGGTGATAAACTCCTGGAGTCTGCAATATTAGGGGACCCACACACTCTCATGGATCTACTTCTAGGAACTCTATACCAGGTTCTTAATAGTGAAGCACCAAGAAAGATCTCCTCATGGCTATGGCAGGAGGAGAGGAGCAGTAAACATTGTGAGAGATGCCCAGAGAGTCCTCCATAACATGCTTGCTCTCGAAATTGAAAAGGAAGAATGTTGTCAGAATATAAGGGGAGGAAGAGAAGCTAAGTAGCACTTATGAAGGTCAGGGCACAGAGACATGGGCCTATTAACTTTTTTTTTATTTTTTACAGATTTATTTGTTTATTTTAGAGTGCAGGGGCAGAGGGAGAGAGAAAGAGTCTCCTTGCTGAGCAGGAGCCAGATGTGGGGCTGGATCTCATGACCCCAAGATCATGACCTGAGCCAAAATTTAGAGTTAGGTGCCCAACTGACTGAGCCACCCAGGTACGCCATCATGGGCCTATTAAGTGTCTGAGATTTAATCAAATAATTATGGCATGCTTCCTCTCCCCAACACCTTACCACCACATCAATAGGGCTCCAGTATAACAACATTGGATTATAGCTGAAAAGCTTCAAGATAGAGACTCAATTTAAGGAGCCCAGAGGCAGCAAGAGAGACAAAACAAAGACATTAGACATTTGAAGTCTCTGACATCTACAGTTACAACAAACATTAAACACAGCCTGACTCTTAGATTAATATAAAGCCTTACACTAAAGGTTTTACCTCAGTTCTTATTACCCAATAATTATGACTGACTTTTAATAAAATATTACAAGGCATGCTAAAATATTACAAGGCAAGAAAAAAACATAGCCTAAAGAGGAAAAGAAACCATTAGAACCAGACTCAGATATGACACAGATTTTTAAATGGTTAGACAGCAAATTAAAAATAACTATGATTAATATGTTAAAAGCTGTAATGGAAAAAGTAGACAACACACAAGGATAGATGGATAATGTAAGCAGAAATAAGGAAACTATAACAAATAATCAAAAAGAAATCCTACAAATCAAAAGCACTGTAATAGAAATGAAGAAAGCCTTTGATGGGCTCACTCACAACAGCCAAGGAAAGAAGGTGAGGTTAAAGACATGCCAATAAAAAGTTCTCAAGTAATTTTTTTTTTATTAAAGAAGGAAGAACAAGATATTCTAGACCTGTGGGGAAATTTCAAAAGCTGTAACATAGCTGGACTACCAAAAGAAGAAAGACAATGAAGATAAAATATTTGAAGTAATATGACAGAGTTTTCCAAAATGAATGACAGACAACACCAGAGATGCAGAAAGCTCAGACAACACCAAGAGAAATACCAAAGAAATCTACACTTAGGTATATAATATTTAAACTTCATGAAACCAATGACAAAATCTGGAAAGAAGATGGGAGTGTAAGAAGGACCTTGTCTCTAGAGAAACAAGGATAAGAATTACAGAAGACTTCTCATTAGAAGCCCTGCAAACAAGCAGAGTGGAGTGAACTATTTAAAATGTTGAAAGAAAAAATGTATAGGATTCTATATCCAGCAAAATTATCCTTCAAAGGTGAAGGAGAAATAAATATTTCCCAGTAAAATAAAAACAGAGGGAATTTAAATATTTCCAGAAAGAAATATTTAAAAAGTTCTTCATGGAGAAAGAAAGTTATATAGGTCAGAAACTTGGATCTTTTTTAAAAAAATTTTTTATAAACATATAATATATTTTTATCCCCAGGGGTACAGGTTTGTGAATCGCCAGGTTTACACACTTCACAGCACTTACCATTGCACATACCCTCCCCAATGTCCATAACCCCACCCCCCTTCTCCCAACCCTCCTCCCCCCAGCAACCCCCAGTTTGTTTTGTGAGATTTAGAGTCACCCACAAGAGGAGGAACACCAGAGAAGGAATAAAAGAAGGTAAAATTTGTTAAAATTATATTTCTTTTTCTTTTTTCTCTACTTCTACCCATTTCACCCACTCTTCCTCCCAACCTCTGGCAACTACCAATCTGTTCTCTGGGTCTTTAAGTTCAACTATTTTTGGACTCCACATATAAGTAAAATCACAGAGTATTTGTCTTTTTCTGTCTGACTTATTTCACTCAGCATAATACCCTCCAGGTCCATCCACTTTTTCTCAAATGTCAGATTTCCTTCCTTTTTATGTATTTATTTATTTATTTTTTTTAGATTTCTTTTATTTATTTGACACACACAGTGAGAGAGACAGTGAGAGAGGGAACACAAGCAGGGGGAGTGGGAGACGGAGAAGCAGCCTTCCAGCAGAGCAGAAAGCCCATTTTGGGGCTCGATCCCAGGACCCTGGGATCATGACCTGAGCTGAAGGCAGTCACTTAACAACTGAGTCACTAGGTGCCCCTAGGTGCCCCTTCCTTTCTTTTTATGCCTGGGGGGGAATATATATATATATATATATATATATATATATATATATATATATATAATCTCACATATAATCTCACATCTTCTTTATTCATTCATCCATCAATGAATAAATGAATAGCTAGGGTTTTTTCCATGTCTTGGCTTTTGTAAATAATGCTGCAGGGAAGATGGGTGAGCAGATATCTTTTAAAATAGTTCTTTTTAAATAGTTATTTCATTCCCTTCAGATAAATACCAGAAGTAGAATTACCCCCTGAGTTATGTGGTAGTTGTATATTTAATATTTTGAGGGCCTTCCATACTGTTTTCTATAGTAATGGCACCAATTTATATTCCCACCAATTGTCCACTTGGATTCCTTTTTCTCCACATCCTCATCAGCACTTTTAATTTCTTTTCTTTTTGATGATAGCCATTCTAACAGGGGTGAAGGGATACCTCATTGTGGTTTTTGATTTACATCCCCCTGATGATTAGTGGTGTTGAGCATCTCTTCATGTACCTCTTGGTCATTTATATGTCTTCTTTGGAAAAAATGTCTATTCAGACCCTCCACCCATTTTTAATCAGATTGTTTGTTTGTTTGTTTCCTACAGGGTTGAATGAGTTCTTTATATATTTTGGACATTTGACCTTCACCAGAGATATGATTTGCAAATATTTTCTCCCACTCTGTAGGTTGCCTTTTTATTTTGTGTGGGTGTTCTTTGTGGTACGGAGTCTTTTCAGTTGTATGTAGTCCCTATTTTGCTTATTCTTAATTGATCTAAAAGACAACTGTTTAAAGTAATAACAATGTATTGGGTGATTGCAACATATGGAGGAATAACAGTCATGCTATAAGGGATGAAAGGGAGGGGCTGGGAATACTCTTTTGTTACAAGGTAACAGCACTACATGTGAACTTGATACAGAGTAATTTGAAGGTGAACTTAGATTAGTTGTAAATGCAAACTATAGGGCAACCATTAACATTTTTTTAAATGAAATGTAATTTGTATCTAAGAGAAGAAACAAAATGGAATAAAAAATAATTAACTTAAACCAGAGAAAGAAGGAAAGAGAGGGAGAAAGAAAAGAAACAAAGAACAAGTATGATGAACAGAAAGTTGTTGCAAATATGGTAGATATTAATTTAACCACATCAATAATCAATAAATGTGCATGGTCTAAATACTCAAACGAAAAGACAAAGATTGTCAGAGTGGATCAAGAATCAAAATTCTAATATATCTTGTCTACCAGAAACCCTCTAAATATAAAGACTCAGATGGTTGAAAGTAAAGGGATGGAGAAAGATATACCATACTCCACTAATAAAAAGAAAACTGGTAACTACATGAATTTCAGACAAAACTGACTTCATAACAAGATAAATGATAAGAGATAAAGGGAGGCATTACAGAACGATAAATTGCTGAATTCTCCAAGGAAACGTAACACTTCTAAGTGTGTATGTACTAACAACATAGCCTCAAAATAGGTGAGGCAAAAACTAATAGAACTTCAAGGAGAAACAGACAAATCCACTATTATAGTTGGTGACTTCAACTATAGTTGAAGCAAAGCAAGCAGAAAATCAGTAAGAATATAGTTGATCTGAACAGCACTATCAATCAACTTGACGTTTATAGAATACTCAATCCAAGAACAGCAGAGTACACATTCTTCTCAAGCTCCCATGTCCCTTTCCCCAAGACTGACCACATTCTGTGTCGTAAATCACACCTTAACAAATTTAAGAGAACAGAAACCATACAAAGTGTGTTCTCAGACTACAGTGGAATTAAACTAGAAATTAATAACAGAAAAATGACTGCAAAATCCTAAAATAGTTGATAATTTAACAATCTGAGGGGTTTGAAGTGGCAGGGGGGGGGAGGTTGGGGTACCAGGTGGTGGGTATTATAGAGGGCATGGATTGCATGGAGCACTGGGTGTGGTGAAAAAATAATGAACACTGTTATGCTGAAAATAAATAAATTAATAAAAAAAAGAAAAATGTACTCACCATGCTAAGAAGTAAAAAGACGTCCCATTGTCAGAAAAAGAGCTGACAGAGCTGTACAGACAAACATTGTAACTTTCTCCTTATCACTATCTCTGCCCAAATTCCACTTATAATTATTTACTAATTAAACTCCCAAACAACAGCTTTCTGTATCCTGTGAATGAATTCCTTGTATATTTACTGCCTATCTAAAATCTATTAAAAACTGCCAGCCTTCTTCATTTCACTTAAAAAAAAAAAAGTACTTCTAGATCAAAATCTGTACAACAAAGGAAACAGTCAACAAAACAAAAAGGAGAAGATATTTGCAAATGACACTACAGACAATGGACTGATATCCATGATCTATAAAGAACTCTTCAAACTCAACACACACAAAACAGATAATCATGTCAAAAAATGGGCAGAAGACATGAATAGACACTTCTCCAATGAAGACATACAAATGGCTATCAGACACATGAAAAAGGGTTCATCATCACTATCCATCAGGGAGATTCAAATCAAAACCACATTGAGATACCACCTGACACCAGTTAGAGTGGCCAAAATTAACAAGACAGCAAACAATGTGTGTTGGAGATGATGTGGAGAAAGGCGAACCCTCTTACATATTGGTGGGAATGCAAGTTGGTGCAGCCACTTTGGAAAACAATGTGGAGACTCCTTAAGAAATTAAAAATAAAGCTATCCTATGATCCTGCAATTGCACTATTGGGTATTACCCCAAAGATACAGATGTAGTGAAAAGAAGGGCCATCTGTACTCCAATGTTCATAGCAGCAATGGCCACAGTTGCCAAACTGTGGAAAGAACCAAGATGCCCTTCAATGGACGAATGGATAAGGAAGATGTGGTCCATATATACTATGGAGTATTATGCCTCCATCAGAAAAGATGAATACCCAACTTTTATATCAATATGGATGGGACTGGAGGAGATTATGCTGAGTGAAAAAGTCAAGCAGAGAGAGTCAATTCCATATGGTTGTGCTTATTTGTGGAGCATAAAGAATAACATGGAGGACATGGGGAGATGGAGAGGAGAAGGGATTTGGTAGAAGCTCGAGAGGGAGACAAACCACGAGAGACTGTGGACTCTGAGAAACAAACTGAGGGTTTTGGAGGAGAGGGGGATGGAGTGTTGGGTGAGCCTGGTGGTGTGTATTATGGAGGGCACAAATTGCATGGAGCACTTGGTGTGGTGCATAAACAATGAATTCGGGAACACTGAAAAGAAATTTTAAAAAATAAATAAATTTTAAAAAGTACTTCTAAATAATACACCATTCAAAGAATTCTAAAGAGAAACTTTACAAATATTTTGAATTAAATGAAAAAGAAAATACAACTTATCAAAAATACACACTCCTCACTCACACGCCTGTCAAGTTAGACTTGCAGAGAATTGCTCATGCCCTTTCAGGAAAGGTACTTCTTTTGTCTGTCTATCTATCTATCTATCTATCATCTGTTTATTTTTAAGTAATCTCTATGCCAATCATGGGGCTCAAGCTCACCACTGTGAGATCAAGAGTCACATGCTGTACTGACTGAGCCAGCCAGGTGTCCCAGGAAGGGTACTTCAATGAAAGGGTACCTAACCCCAATGTAAGGATCTGACTCAATCACAGACATGATGAGATCCTTCCAAGGTGGCTCAGGGTATTCAGACAGGCTTTGATGGATCTTAGGAGCAGATGCACTGTAGCAAAAAACTTCAGAGAGCTCTTAGAGAATGAAAGAATGTATCTATACAGCTTGTTCCATAGAGAATTTTCAAATACTGTCTGTTTTTTATTATAAACACCCCAGCAAAGCTGTAAAACTTTTCAGATCATGAATTTAAAATATTCTAAAAATGACATCCCCCAAAGACCTGAGCCTATGGTTGGCTAGTTCTCCCTTGGGCATTTTTTAGTTTAATTGGGTTTACCAGTAAGTGCTGGCACAGAGCATAAGGATGCATCATAGTTTAGCTTTGACCTCAATACTGGGCTGCAGTCTGTTATTTGGCTTTGTCTGATTTCAATCTTTGAAGTCTAAATAGCCTAATTTGTCTATTTCACCACTCTGTTTTGCAACCTTATCTTCCGTTTGATCAGTGATCATGTGATTGCATAGGGAACATGTATCTAATTGGAAACAATGCAGGGAACAGGAATAGACATGTTCTTTAGATTTATCTTTGATATTTGACTATTTATTTCCACATATAAGCAAGTATTTTAGATGTAAATTAGAGTGAAAAGTCTCCAAAATTTGAAATTCTGTTAGTTAACTAAAGTGTAAGTGTATATTCATTATTATAAGAGCAAAATGTTATGCTAATTAATGGTAATTTGTAAGGCACTACATTTATGTATAAAAGTAATTAGTGTTTTCAGGTATTTTAAAAGGGAAAGAGATTGAAAATTATTATGAATTTTTAAAAGAGAGGGTACCGGCTAAATAACTTTAATATGACCAATCATCTTATTCTTTCTGAGCAAATAACTATTTATAAAAATTTGAAAAATAATTGTATTGGTCTGTTTGAGCTGCCATAAAAATATCCTGAAGACCAGGTGACTTAAACAACAGAAATTTATTTATTTCTCACAGTTCTGGAAGCTGAAAGCCAAGATCAAAGCGCTAGAATGCTTGGTTTCTAGTGAGCTCTCTCAACCTGGCTTATAGATGGGCACCTGCTCATGTAACCTCACATGCCCTTTCTTCTGTTCCCATGCTACTGGTGATTCTTGCTGTTCTTCTAAGGACATCAGTACTATTGGATTAGGGTCTCATTCTTGACCTCATTTTAACCATAATTATTTTCTTAAAGATCGTATCTTCAAATACAGTCAGTTTGGGGGTTATAGCTTCAACATAGGAGTTTGGAGGGGCACAATTCAGTTCATAAAAATAATACAATAATAAGAAGTGTGCCGGGATGGCTCAGTTGGTTAAGTGTCTACCTTCAGCTCAGGTCATGATCCTGAGGTCCTGGGATCGAGCCCCACATCAGGCTCCCTGCTCAGCGGAGGGCCTACTTCACCCTCTGCCTGCTCCTCTCTCTCTCTCTGTGTCAAATAAATAAATAAAATCCTAAAAAATAGAGGGAGGAGTCAAGATGGCGGAGAAGTAGCAGGCTGAGACTACTTCAGCTAGCTGGAGATCAGCTAGATAGCTTATCTAAAGATTGCAAACACCTGCAAATCCATTGGCAGATCGAAGAGAAGAAGAACAGCAATTCTGGAAACAAAAAAACAACCACTTTCTGAAAGGTAGGACCGGCGGAGAAGTGAATCCAAAGCGACGGGAAGATAGACCGCGGGGGGAGGGGCCGGCTCCCGGCAAGCGGCGGAGCAATGGAGCACAAAATCAGGACTTTTAAAAGTCTGTTCCGCTGAGGGACATCGCTCCAGAGGCTAAACCGGGGCAAAGCCCATGCGGGGTCAGCGTGGCCTCAGGTCCCGCAGGGTCACAGAAGGATTGGGGGTATCTGAGTGTCGCAGAGCTTGCGGGTATTGGAACGGGAAAGCCGGCTACAGATACAGCGCCGAAAGTAAGCTCACAGCTCGGTGTTACCTTGAACCGGTCGCAGGCTCAGTGAGCTCGGAGCGCGGCCGGAGGTCAGGCAGACGGGAGTAACTGGGCGCTGTTCTCTGAGGGCGCACTAAGGAGTGCGGCCCTGGGCTCTCGGCTCCTCCGGGCCGGAGACCAGGAGGCCGCCATTTGTATTCCGGCCCTCCGGAACTCTACGGAAAGCACTCAGGGAACAAAAGCTCCTGAAAGAAACCCGAGCATATTACACACCCTGGCTCCTGGTAAGGGCGGTGCAATTCCGACTGGGGCAAAGACACTTGAGAATCACTACACCAGGCTCCTCCCCCAGAAGATCAACAAGAAATCCAACCAAGACCAAGTTCACCTACCAAGGAGTGTGGTTTCAATACCAAGGAGAGCAGCAGAATTCCAGAGGAGGAGAAATCAAAGCACGGAACTCATGGCTTTTTCCCTGTGATTTTTTTTTAGTCTTAGAGTTAATTTAATTTTTTTCTTTTTCATTTTTTGTTTTTTTTCTAGCCTTCTGGTAAAATTTTTTTTTAACTTTTACCTTTTTCTTTTTTTAACGTTTCTTAACTAGTTTATCTAATATATATATATTTTCTTTTCTATATTTTTCTTTATTTGTTTTCTTTTTTAAAATTCTATTCTTTTTTTTTTTCTTTTTTCTTTCTTCCTTTTTGAACCTCTTTTTATCCCCTTTCTCCTCCCTCACGATTTGGGATCTCTTCTGATTTGGATAAAGCATATTGTCCTGGGGTTGTTGCCACCCTTTTAGTATTTTACTTGCCCCTTCATTTACTCTTATCTGGACAAAATGACAAGACAGAAAAATTCAACACAAAAAAAAAAAGAACAAGAGGCAGTACTGAAGGCTAGGGACCTAATCAATACAGACATCGGTAATATGTCAGATCTAGAGTTCAGAATGACAATTCTCAAGGTTCTAGCCGGGCTCAAAAAAGGCATGGAAGATATTAGAGAAACCCTCTCGAGAGATATAAAAGCCCTTTCTGGAGAAATAAAAGAACTAAAATCTAACCAAGTTGAAATAAAAAAAAGCTATTAATGAGGTGCAATAAAAAATGGAGGCTCTCACTGCTAGGATAAATGAGGCAGAAGAAAGAATTAGTGATATAGAAGACCAAATGACAGAGAATAAAGAAGCTGAGCAAAAGAGGGACAAACAGCTACTGGACCACGAGGGGAGAATTCGAGAGATAAGTGAAACCCTAAGACGAAACAACATTAGAATAATTGAGATTCCAGAAGAAGAAGAAAGAGAGAGGGGAGCAGAAGGTATACTGGAGAGAATTATTGAGGAGAATTTCCCCAATATGGCAAAGGGAACGAGCATCAAAATTCAGGAGGTTCAGAGAATGCCCCTCAAAATCAATAAGAATAGGCCCACACCCCGTCACCTAATAGTAAAATTTACAAGTCTCAGTGACAAAGAGAAAATCCTGAAAGCAGCCCGGGAAAAGAAGTCTGTAACATACAATGGTAAAAATATTAGATTGGCAGCTGACTTATCCACAGAGACCTGGCAGGCCAGAAAGAGCTGGCATGATATTTTCAGAGCACTAAACGAGAAAAACATGCAGCCAAGAATACTATATCCAGCTAGGCTATCATTGAAAATAGAAGGAGAGATTAAAAGCTTCCAGGACAAACAACAACTGAAAGAATTTGCAAATACCAAACCAGCTCTACAGGAAATATTGAAAGGGGTCCTCTAAGCAAAGAGAGAGCCTACAAGTGGTAGATCAGAAAGGAACAGAGACCATATACAGTAACAGTCACCTTACAGGCAATACAATGGCACTAAATTCATATCTCTCAATAGTTACCCTGAATGTTAATGGGCTAAATGCCCCTGTCAAAAGACACAGGGTATCAGAATGGATAAAAAAACAAAACCCATCTATATGTTGCCTCCAAGAAACTCATTTTAAGCCCGAAGACACCTCCAGATTTAAAGTGAGGGGGTGGAAAAGAATTTACCATGCTAATGGACATCAGAAGAAAGTAGGAGTGGCAATCCTTATATCAGATCAATTAGATTTTAAGCCAAATACTATAATAAGAGATGAGGAAGGACACTATATCATACTCAAAGGGTGTGTCCAGCAAGAAGATTTAACAATTTTAAATATCTATGCCCCAACGTGGGAGCAGCCAACTATATAAACCAATTAATAACAAAATCAAAGAAATACATCAACAATAATACAATAATAGTAGGGGACTTTAACACTCCCCTCACTGAAATGGACAGATCATCCAAGCAAAAGATCAGCAAGGAAATAATGGCTTTAAACGACACACTGGACCAGATGACATCACAGATATATTCAGAACATTTCATCCCAAAGCAACAGAACACACATTCTTCTCTAGTGCACATGGAACATTCTCCAGAATAGATCACATCCTGGGTCCTAAATCAGGACTCAACCGGTATCAAAAGATTGGGATCATTCCCTGCATATTTTCAGACCACAATGCTCTAAAGCTAGAACTCAACCACAAAAGGAAGTTTGAAGAGAACCCAAATACATGGAGACTAAACAGCATCCTTCTAAAGAATGAGTGGGTCAACCGGGAAATTAAAGAAGAATTGAAAAAAATCATGGAAACAAATGATAATGAAAATACAACGGTTCAAAATCTGTGGGACACAACAAAGGCAGTCCTGAGAGGAAAATATATAGCGGTACAAGCCTTTCTCAAGAAACAAGAAAGGTCTCAGGTACACAACCTAACCCTACACCTAAAGGAGCTGGAGAAAGAACAAGAAAGAAACCCTAAGCCCAGCAGGAGAAGAGAAATCATAAAGATCAGAGCAGAAATCAATGAAATAGAAACCAAAAAAACAATAGAACAAATCAACGAAACTAGGAGCTGGTTCTTTGAAAGAATTAATAAAATTGATAAACCCCTGGCCCGACTTATCAAAAAGAAAAGAGAAAGGACCCAAATAAATAAAATCATGAATGAAAGAGGAGAGATCACAACTAACACCAAAGAAATACAAACTATTATAAGAACATACTATGAGCAACTCTACGGCAATAAATTTGACAATCTGGAAGAAATGGATGCATTCCTAGAAACATATAAACTACCACAACTGAACCAGGAAGAAATAGAAAGCCTGAACAGACCCATAACCAGTAAGGAGATTGAAACAGTCATTAAAAATCTCCAAACAAACAAAAGCCCAGGGCCAGACGGCTTCCCGGGGGAATTCTACCAAACATTTAAAGAAGAACTAATTCCTATTCTCCTGAAACTGTTCCAAAAAATAGAAATGGAAGGAAAACTTCCAAACTCATTTTATGAGGCCAGCATCACCTTGATCCCAAAACCAGACAAGGATCCCACCAAAAAAGAGAGCTATAGACCGATATCCTTGAGGAACACAGATGCGAAAATACTCAACAAAATACTAGCCAATAGGATTCAACAGTACATTAAAAGGATTATTCACCACGACCAAGTGGGATTTATTCCAGGGCTGCAAGGTTGGTTCAACATCCGCAAATCAGTCAATGTGATACAACACATCAATAAAAGAAAGAACAAGAACCATATGATACTCTCAATAGATGCTGAAAAAGCATTTGACAAAGTACAGCATCCCTTCCTGATCAAAACTCTTCAAAGTGTAGGGATAGAGGGCACATACCTCAATATCATCAAAGCCATCTATGAAAACCCCACTGCAAATATCATTCTCAATGGAGAAAAACTGAAAGCTTTTCTGCTAAGGTCAGGAACACGGCAGGGATGTCCATTATCACCACTGCTATTCAACATAGTACTAGAGGTCCTAGCCTCAGCAATCAGACAACAAAAGGAAATTAAAGGCATCCAAATCAGCAAAGAAGAAGTCAAATTATCACTCTTCGCAGATGATATGATACTATATGTGGAAAACCTAAAAGACTCCACTCCAAAACTGCTAGAACTTGTACAGGAATTCAGTAAAGTGTCAGGATATAAAATCAATGCACAGAAATCATTTGCATTTCTCTACACCAACAGCAAGATAGAAGAAAGAGAAATTAAGGAGTCAATCCCATTTACAATGCACCCCAAACCATAAGATACCTAGGAATAAACCTAACCAAAGAGGCACAGAATCTATACTCAGAAAACTATAAAGTACTCATGAAAGAAATTGAGGAAGACACAAAGAAATGGAAAAATGTTCCATGCTCCTGGATTGGAAGAATAAATATTGTGAAAATGTCTGTGCTACCTAAAGCAATCTACACATTTAATGCAATTCCTATCAAAGTACCATCCATCTTTTTCAAAGAAATGGAACAAATAATTCTAAAATTTATTTGGTACCAGAAAAGACCTCGAATAGCCAAAGGGATATTAAAAAAGAAAGCCAACGTTGGTGGCATCACAATTCCGGACTTCAAGCTCTATTACAAAGCTGTCATCGTCAAGACAGCATGGGACTGGCACAAAAACAGACCGATAGATCAATGGAACAGAATAGAGAGCCCAGAAATAGACCCTCAACTCTACAGTCAACTAATCTTCGACAAAGCAGGAAAGAATGTCCAATGGAAAAAAGACAGCCTCTTCAATAAATGGTGTTGGGAAAACTGGACAGCCACATGCAGAAAAATGACATTGGACCATTTCCTTACACCACACACAAAAATAGACTCAAAATGGATGAAGGACCTCAATGTGTGAAAGGAATCCATCAAAATCCTTGAGGAGAACACAGGCAGCAACCTCTTCGACCTCAGCCGCAGCAACATCTTCCTAGGAACAATGCCAAAGGCAAGGGAAGCAAGGGCAAAAATGAACTATTGGGATTTCATCAAGATCAAAAGCTTTTGCACAGCAAAGGAAACAGTTAACAAAATCAAAAGACAACTGACAGAATGGGAGAAGATATTTGTCAATGACCTATCAGATAAAGGACTAGTGTCCAAAATCTATAAAGAACTTAGCAAACTCAACACCCAAAGAACAAATAATCCAATCAAGAAATGGGCAGAAGACATGAACAGACATTTCTGCAAAGAAGACATCCAGATGGCCAACAGACACATGAAAAAGTGCTCCATATCACTCGGCATCAGGGAAATACAAATCAAAACCACAATGCGATATCACCTCACACCAGTCAGAATGGCTAAAATCAACAAGTCAGGAAATGACAGATGCTGGCAAGGATGCGGAGAAAGGGGAACCCTCCTACACTGTTGGTAGGAATGCAAGCTGGTGCAGCCACTCTGGAAAACAGCATGGAGGTTCCTCAAAATGTTGAAAATAGAACTGCCCTATGACCCAGCAATTGCACTATTGGGCATTTACCCTAAAGATACAAACGTAGTGATCCAAAGGGGCACGTGCACCCGAATGTTTATAGCAGCAATGTCCACAATAGCCAAACTCTGGAAAGAACCTAGATGTCCATCAACAGATGAATGGATCAAGAAGATGTGGTATATATACACAATGGAATACTATGCAGCCATCAAAAGAAACGAAATCTTGCCATTTGCGACAACATGGATGGAACTAGAGCGTATCATGCTTAGTGAAATAAGTCAAGCAGAGAAAGACAACTATCATATGATCTCCCTGATATGAGGAAGTGGTGATGCAACATGGGGGCTTAAGTGGGTAGGAGAAGAATCAATGAAACAAGATGGGATTGGGAGGGAGACAAACCATAAGTGACTCTTAATCTCACAAAACAAACTGAGGGTTGCTGGGGGGGGAGGGGGGTTGGGAGAAGGGGGTGGGATTATGGACATTGGGGTGGGTATGTGCTTTGGTGAGTGCTGTGAAGTGTGTAAACCTGGTGATTCACAGACCTGTACCCCTGGGGATCAAAATATATGTTTATAAAAAATTTAAAAAAATAAAAAAAATGTTAAACATAAAAAAATTTTAAAAAAATCCTAAAAAATAAATAACATAATAGTAATTTAAAACAGTAACAATGTAAGGGATATACTAACATCCATAGCATTAAAGAAGATTAGCTTTGTGAACTGTAATTATTTTTTAGTTATTTGGTGTCACATAAGGCATCAGAAAAAAGTCTTATGTGGGGCTTCTTCATATCTTATGATGACAAGTTAAAAGCGGAACTTCAACTTTGCTTCATCAAGATTCCACAAGGAGGAAAAAGTTTCAAAACTCTGTAGTCAAACATCTTCAATCAAAATGGAATTTTTAAAAAAGAAAGAGAATGAAGAAAAATACTTGGAAGACTATATATAAAAATTCCAAATAACAGAATTCGTAGTGCTTTAAGAAGAAAAAATTTTTTTTTATAATTTTGAGTTAATGGGAACTTAAGTTTGAAACAAAAATAGGTCACAGTAGTTGTTTTAGATATCAGTCATTCTCAATAATAGATCAAGCTATGGATCCTATGTGGAAAGTTCCTTTTAGAAGTGAGTTTTAAAAATATTTTACTGAATTATAAAATACTGTGTTCAAAAGGGGTCATAAGATTTTTTAATGTGCCACTTCTGCATCAGGCATTTGGACATGTAAGATCACAAGCCCTTCTTACAATGACAGCAATGGTGAATGGTTTACTAAGAGTTTTTCAGTTGTTTCTGCTAGTTCACATATGAGTCTGCTGAAGAACTATTTATAGAATGGAAATTCAGTGAAGGAAAGACCCTTGCAACCAGTGATGGAACATGCATGGCTAAGGTCAGGAGTGGATGAGGTGCTCACAAGCATGCAACTTTTGTGCAAATCCTGTAATTGTGTATTCAAAAAGTTAATGAGTAATGTAAGAAAGTTACTGGTCTGAAGTAGATAGATTGTGGGCCATGTCCATTGTCTTCTTTAATCACAGCAGACTACAAGACCTGCAAGAGATTTACAGAACTCTCGTTGAGTTTTAAGAGTTTATATATAATTTGCATGGCAGTCTTTTTATTATGAGCCTTTTGCAAATATTTTCTCCCAGTCTGTAGTTTTTTTTCTCTTTCTTTTGGCAGTATCTTTTACAGAGCAGAAGTTTTTGGTTTTAACGAAGCCCAGTTTATCAAGTATTTTTTTCATAGATCATGCCTTTGGTATTGTATCTAAAAAGTCATACCCATGCCCAAGATCACCTAGATTTTTCTCCTATTTTATCTTTAAGGCGTTTCATATTTTTCCTTTTATATTTAGGTCAAGGTCAATTTTGAGATAATTTTTGTGAAGAGTGTGAGGTTTATATATAGATTTTTTTTTTTTTTTGCATGTGGATGTCCAGTTGTTGCGACACCATTTGTTGAAAAGATTATCTTTAGTCCATTTTATTACCTTTGCTATTTTGTCAAAGATAAGTTGAATTTATTTATGTGGGTCTATTTCTGAGTTTTCTATTTTTTTCCACTGATACATTTGTCTATTCTTTCACAAGTACTGTACTCTCTTGATTATAGTTTTATAGTAAGTCTTCAAGTCTGGTAACATCAGACCTCCCTGTTTGTTCTCTTCTAAAATTGTGTTGACTATTCTAGGTCTTTTACCTCTCCATAAAAACTTTAGAATCAATCTTTTAATATCCACTATATAACTTGTTAAGATTTTTTTTAATTGGGATTGCACTGAATCTAAAGATCAAGTTGGGGGGATGCCTGGGTGGCTCAGTAGGTTAAGCCACTGCCTTTGGCTCAGGTCATGATCCCAGCGTCTGGGATCTAGTCCCGCATCAGGCCCTTTGCTCAGCCAGGAGTCTGCTTCTCTCTCTACCTCTGCCTGCCACTTTGCCTGCTTGTGCACTTGAGCACGCTCTCTGACAAATAAACAAAATCTTAAAAAAAAATTAAAGATCAAGTTGGGAAGAACTGACATCTTGACAATATTGGGTTTCCTATTCATGAACATGGGCCAGCTTTTTATTTATATAGTTCTTTAATTTCTTTCATCAGTCTTATAGTTTTGTGCATATAGTTCTTCTATATATTCCATTAGATTTATGCTTATATAATTTTTTGAATGCTATAAGTGTATCATGTTTTTAATTTCACTTTCCACTTACGCATTGCTGGTATGTAGAAAAGTGGTCAACTTTTGTATATTAATTTTAAATTTTTCAACTTGGCTATTATTGCTTATTAACACCAGGAGATTTTTTTTTTTTTGGTCTATTCCTTCAGATTTTCTACATAGACCATCATGTCATACACAAAGCAAAACCAAAAACAAATCAGTTTCATTTCTTTCCAGTTTGTTTACCTTCTATTTCCTTTTCTCATTTTATTGCCTTAGCTAGGATGTCTATAATGTTGAAAGTGATAAGAGTGGTGAAAAGGGACAGATTTGCCCTTTTTCTCATCATTGTGGGAAACCTCCTAGGTTCTCACCATTAAATGCAAAGTTAGCTATAGGATTTTTGGTAGATTATCAAGTTGAGGACGTTTCATCTGTTTCTAGATGACAGAGGTTTTTTGGTTTCGTTTTTGTTTTTGTTTTAATCAAGATCAGATGTTGGATTTTGTCTGACTTTTTCCCCTGCTATCTATTGAGATGATCATGCGATTTTTAAATTTAGCTTGTTGATGTGAAGGATTACATTAATAATTTTCAAAAGTTGAACCAGTCTTGCATACTTAGAATAAATTCCGCTTGGATATGGTGTATGGGTTTGATCTGCTAATGCTTTTTGAGAATTTTTGCATCTATGTTCATGAGAGATACTCGTTTATAGTTTTCTTGTAATATCATTGCCTGGCTTTGTAATCATTGTAATGCCAGTCTCATAGAATGAGTCAAAGTCTTCTCTCTCTTTCTACTCTTGGAAGAGATTTTAGAGAATTGGTATAATTTCTTCTTAAATGTTTGGTGGAATTCACTAATGAATCCATATAGGTCTGGTGCTTTCTGTTTTAGAAAGCTGTTAATTATATAAAAGCTGTTAATATACAGTGAAATATACATTTATAACTAATTCAAATTTTATAGATGTAGGTCTATTCCAGTTGTCTATTTCTTCCTGTGTGAGTTTTGGCACATTTCAAGGAATTGGTTCATTTCATCTAGGTTATCAAATTTGTGGGCTTAGAGTTGTTCATAGTATTTCTTTATTCTCCTTTCAATATCCATGAGGTTAGTAGTAGTAATGATCCCTCTTTCATTTTTTATATTAGTAATTTGTCTTCTCCTTTTTTTTAAAAAATCAACCTTACTAGAAGATTATCGATTTTATTATTTTTGAAGAATTAATGTTATATTTTGTTGATTATTCTTTGTTGATTTTATGCTTTTAATTTTATTGATTTCTGTTGATATTTTTATTATTTCTTCTGTTTACTTTTTTTTTAAAGATTTTATTTATTTATTTGAGAGACAGCATGAGCGAGGAGAAGGTCAGAGGGAGAAGCAGACTCCCCATGGAGCTGGGAGCCCCATGCGGGACTCGATCCCTTGACTCCGGGATCATGACCTGAGCCAAAGGCAGTCTCCAACCAACTGAGCCACCCAGTCGTCCCTCTTCTGTTTACTTTTGATTTAATTTTCTTCTTCTAGTTTCTGGGGGTGGAATCCTAGATTATAGATTTTAGATCATTCTTATTTTTTAGATATATGCATTCAAAGCTATAAAATTTCCTCTAAGCTACTGCTTTCCCTGTAACTCAGAAATTTTAATTAGTTATATTTTTTCACTTTCATTTCATTCGAAATATTTTAAAAATTTTTCTTGAAATTTCTTCTTAACCCATATGTTAACTGGAAGAGTGCTGTTTAATCTCCAGATATTTTGGGGGATTTTCTAGCTTCTCATTATTGATTTCTAGTTTAATTCTGAAAGTGTTCTTTATATGATTTCTTGTTCTTTTAAATTTATTAAGGTGTGCATTATGGCCCAGAATGTGGTCTATTTTGGTGAATGTTCCATGTGGGCTTGAGAAGAATGTGAAACCTGCTGTTGTTGGATGAAGTAATCAATGGATGTCAATTACATCCAGTTGATTGATGGTGCTCCTGAGTTCAACGATGTCTTTACTGATTTTCTGCCTGTTAGATCTTCGCATTTCTGAGACACAGATATTGAAATCTCCAACTATAATAATGAGCTCATCTCTTTCTTCTTGCAATTCTATCAGCTTTTGCCTCACGTTTTTTGACACTCTGTTATTAGGCACAAACACATTAAGGCCTGTTATGTCTTCCTAGAGCATTGACTCCTTTATAATTATGTAATGTCCATCTTTATTCCTGGTAACTTTCATTGCTCGAAGTCCGAGCTATGTAAAATTAATCTAACTATTCCTGTTTTCTTTTTATTAGTGTTACAGTGGTATATATTTCTTCATTTCTTTCCTTTTAATCTATATTAACTTCATATTTTAAGTGTATTTCTTATAGACAATGTATAGTTGAGTCTCACTTTCTGATCCTCTCTGACAATCTTTGTCTTTTAATTGGTATATTTAAACCCTTGGTGTTTAAAGTGATTATTGATATAGCTGGATGGATATCAACCATATTTGTTATGGTTTATGGTTTTCTACTACTGCCCTTGTTTTTTGCTCATATTTTTGTTCTCCACTCTGTTTCTGACATTTGTGATTTTTATTTAGCATTTTAGATATCTCCGTTTTCTTTGCTTTCTTAGCATATCCGTTGTAGATTTTTCCTGGTTGCTCTACAGTGAAATATACATTTATAACTAATTCAAATTCATTTTCAAACAATGGTGCATGGTTAGGGCAAATATCTTGAAATAACAGAATAATCCTTATTCTTTCCCTCCATCACTTGATCCCTTGTATCATTCATTGCTCATTGCTGTCATTCATATATGTATGTATGTATGTATGTACCTACATCTATATCTATATATGAATACATACATGTTAGAAATTGGATCTACATATAGATATAGCATCAGAGAAGGAATAAGTGAAGGTTAAATAAAAACTTTCATCTTTCTTATTCTTAATTGATTTAACAGGTGACAGTTAGCAATTTCTCCTATCAAAAATTTGGAAGTCCCTGATATCTATATACCACTATGAGTGATGATGTGATAGCTCTTTATCTTGGAGAGAGGAAAGAAACCGGGCTTTTTGTAAATGAGGAAATGAAGGCACATGGGGTTTGTGACATTCTCCTAATCGTGCATATCAGCAGAAGAGCCAGAAATGACTTCTACTTCCTTTGAGCCCTAGTTTTGGGCTCAATTCATTTATAGTTCTGGAACCAGAGATTGTTGCTTAGGAAGGAAAAATAAAAAGTGATTTGCTATGTGGAAAAAGGAGCCCTTGTTTTAACTTCAGGGTCTCTGGGGTTTCCTTTAAATAGAAAGAGAAAAGAGTGCATGTTTTAAAAACAACACAAAACAAAACACCTTTGAACCATGACATTTTGAAGTTGGTGATCACCAGTAGTATAATACCCCAAAGGTCTGACCAAAGATTTCTTCATGAAAACCAGTTAAAGTGATTAATCAAAGACAAAATTGCATCTATCAAATACTTTGTGAATACTAATAAAATATGGATAACAAAATAAAAAATACATTCTATTTGATTGTAATAAGTTCTTCAGCTTGATTTATGTACTTTACTAACACCAGGTTTGGGATCATATAGAGAGTTACTAGATGCTTCTCATCTTTCATTCCTAAAGCACACTTGTTCTTTTATAGACAGAACTCTGAATGATAAGCCTGGATTCCTTGACTGTAGGTTCATATCTATGGATAGGTTATGAAATCTGATCTGGGAGTTCTTGAAGTTGGGTGCTGTACTACATAAATAATTTCCTGGGATATCAAGACAGGATGGAAATACAGCCTGTTTTCCTCTCCCCTTCCCTCCTTGTTTGTTGTTTGAACACAGCTCTCCTCACTCCTCAAACTCTCACTTTACTCAGAAACACTCAAGTCTTCTCTAATAGTTATTAAAGGATTCAAGGATATGGTAAGTGACGTTTAGACGAAGTGGTTGAATACCACATTAATCATTATTGTGGATAAGATCCACCAATGGATGTTAAAATTAATGGGTGAAAATTTGAAGTGCAACAAAATTTTATAGTTTTGAAGTATCTCTCCCCACCCCCAGATATTAACTTCAGGCAATCAAGGTTCACATCACCTGTGACAAGGCACCTTGACATCACAAATCCTTGATAGATTCAGTATCTTTTCCTTATCAAAAATGTGTAACCTCATGGAAATAAAGAGAAAACATTAGAGCAAACTATATCAAGGAACATTTCTTTTGATGGCTGCACAGTATTCCATTGTGTATATATACCACATCTTCTTGATCCATTCATCTGTTGATGGACATCTAGGTTCTTTCCATAATTTGGCTATTGTGGACATTGCTGCTATAAACATTCGGGTGCATGTGCCCCTTTGGATCACTACATTTGTATCTTTAGGGTAAATGCCCAATAGTGCAATTGCTGGGTCATAGGGCAGTTCTATTTTCAACATTTTGAGGAATCTCCATGCTGTTTTCCAGAGTGGCTGCACCAGCTTGCATTCCCATCAACAGTGTAGGAGGGTTCCCCTTTCTCCGCATCCTCGCCAGCATCTGTCATTTCCTGACTTGATTTTAGCCATTCTGACTGGTGTGAGGTGACATCGAACATTCTACAAAATTAACCATCAGTACTCTTCAAAAGTGGCAAAGTCATGAAAGGTAAGGGAACACTGAGAAACTGTCATAGATTGGGTGAAATTAAGGAGAAAGAATAACTAAATACAATGTGGAATTCTGAATAGGTTACTGGAACAGAAAAGGAGCATCAGAAGAAGAAGTGATAAAATTTGAGCAAGGTCTGTAGTTTATTTAATAGCATTGTACCTGTGTTAATTTTATAGATTTGATTTTCATAGTATAGGTAAATACTAAGATGATAACATAGAAAGAATTCATGAGGGGTCTACAGGATCTCTTTGTACTATGTTTGCAAAGTTTTGTAAGTTTAAAATGAGCTCAGAACAAACAAAAAAGGGAAGAAACAGAGAGAGAAACCAAGAAATAGACTCTTAACTGTAGAGAAAAAGCTATGTTTACCGGGGATGGGGGTGGGATGGAGGATGGGTTAAATAGGTGATGGGGATTAGGGAGTGCATTTATCCTGATGAGCACTGAGTAATATATAGAACTGCTGAATCACTGTATTATACACCTGAAACTAATATAACCCTGCATGTTAACTATACTGGAATTAAAATTTTAAAAATAGCTCAAAATAAAAAGTTAAAAAATTTGTTGCACTCAATTTTTAACACCTCAAAGGACTATTTTTTCCACTCCTTTAATAATTTTTGTCATCCTACTCAAGAACTCGATATTTTTGGACATAATATTCTAATGAGAATATGACTAATGCAAATGATGGATGGAAACATTTTGAAAGAAAATAAAAAATATTATACCAAGTCAGGGTTGTACTCTCAAATTCTCATGCTGCTTTTTGAAAGTTTAATTTATACCCTGTTTTCTGTTTCAAGTACATTCTCGTGGGGTTGTGAACTAACATAGTTTATGATAGGTATGGGATTTAACTTAGAAATTCTTCTTTTGAATATTTTCTGGAATGGAGGGACTCACTATTCACAGCTAAATGTTTGACAATGTGGCTGAAATTCTTATTCCTTGGGGACTTCAGAATCTATTGCTTGTAGATTACTTTAAATGCTTAAACATTTGGAATTTGGTTTTGTAGGCTTTCCTTACTTAAGAATTGTTTAAAAGCAAATGAGATATTGCAAGTTCAAAAAATAAAATGATATATAAAATTTTGAGTGTTATCATTTGTAGTTAGCCATAAATATGGGTCATTATGAAGTCCTAGAGGAAGTACCAACCCAATCCATGTTTCTCCATCTTCCCTCTGCATAGGAATCTTCCACGAATTTTGTTAAAAAGCAAAGTTTGATTTAGCAGGTGTCTGGTGGATCCTGAGATCTGCATTTCCAAGCAGCTCTCAAAGGATGCCATGTTCCTGGCCCATGGATGACATTTTCGGTAACGAGGACCTAAATAGTTAGAATGGAAATGGTACATACGAGTCCTGCCTACCTCACGTGTAAATTTTCAAAGAAGAGATTTAATATTAAACAAGTGACATATTTAGGTAGCTGAAGGCAGTACAGCCATCATAAACATTTGAGGAAATCTCTTCAGTGACTTGAACTCTGGGGACAGAGTGCTACAGGTGACGCAGCACACACCTCAAAGTCAGATAATGCCTGAGCAGAAGGGGTGGAGACTGGATTCAGTCTGAGATTAAGCTGAACCAGACAAGGGCAGATAGCGTGGGAAGGAACCACTTTCAGGTGGTCAGAAATCCCCTCCCCCCCCAAAGAGGATGTCTACCACGGCCACCAGGGGGCGCGCTACCACCGCTTTTCAAGGTCTGCTGTGCGGACTGCCCCCCAGCCGTGCTGGCTGGTGGTCTGGGGAACGAAATGAGGTAAGGAAATGAATAAAGCACTGTACCCCTTGGGGCCACTAACTTACAGCCTGACACCTGGTCTCTGGGGGGACAAGGGCTTGGTGATGGGTCATGTCTGGACAACTCTTAGGATGTTACACTTGGCAGTTGAACTGGGCTTTGAGTGGACTCTGATCTACAGTTCGATTCCCAGTGCTGGGGAAGAGGGGTTTGCTGTGATTACCCTCATTACCCATAACACAGGGTTACTCAAGGATGAAGAGGGACAGGCTGGCATCTCTTTCTTTTGCCTGTTTGTATTTTCAAAACACCGCCTTGCTGCAAACAACCTTCTGAGGAAGGGCTGGCAGCATTTTTCTAGTTACCATGAGGACATGGAGGAACACGGAAGAAATGCCTGCACCTTAGATCTACAGCCAAATTAAAATCAGAAGTCCAGCTTCCTGCTCTACCAGCTGAGGCTGAGCACCTGGGTGGGCTGCCTGTCCTCTAACATCCAAGGCTCCTCAGAGACAAGCCTCAGGGCACAGGGCAGCCAGAAACTCTTGGGCAAAGTGGCCTGGAGCCCCTCACCCAGCCTTCTGCTCGGTCCTGCCAAAGTCAAACCATGTCAGTTCCTCTAATTTAAGTCAACTGTCTTAACTACTTACATATGAACAGATTCTTTTAATTCTTCCTTATTTTTTCAATTAAAAAAAATAGGACATGCTGATGCCAGAAAAATAATTCCAAGAATATAAAACAGTATAAAATAAAAAGTGAAAGTGCCTCTTTATTCACTGATCTCCATCCAAAGTCCTGTAATCCCACCTCTAGGAGTAACCATTGTCAGCCATCTAAAAAAAATATATATTTTTATGTAAGTATATTTTTTATATTTATATATGTTTATATATTACATATATTTATATCTATCTGTATAAATGTAGAGAGATCGATATATTTTATGTCATCCAGATTTATATCTATATATATTTTGACATCTATTTGCCTATTCAGAGACACATATGATCTTGCTTAACTTGACAAAAAAGACATAACACAGTTCATAACACAGCTTGCTTTTGCTATTTAAGACATATACCATATTTATCAGGATGAGGCCTTGAGATACAAAAATGATAAAACATTTTATAGATCTATTTTCTTGATTAAAAACATGAGATTCTTAAGCTTATTATTGATATGTTAACAAAAATAAGCCCCCAGGGCCCTCCTTGCCATACTCAGTGTCTTGTGTGCCCAAGTTTCCATCAACAAAATAAAACTAGTGGGGTTTATGTGTTTTCTGATTATTTTTGTAAAAGATTTTATTTATTTATTTGACGGAGAGAGACACAGTGAGAGAGGGAATACAAGCAGGGGCAGTAGAAGAGGGAGAAGCAGGCTTCCTGCCCAGCGATATGGGGCTCCATCCCAGGACGCTGGGATCATGACCTGAGCCAAAGGCAGAGGCTTAACCCACTGAGCCACCCAGGCGCCCCTCTGATGATGATGATGATGATGATGATGATGATGATGATTTTTTGAGAGAGAGAGCAAACAAGTGTGCTGGTGGAAAGGGGAAGAAGGAGAGGGAGAGAATCACAAGCAGACTCTGGGCTGAGTGTGGAGTCCAACACAGGGCTCAATCTCAAGACCCTGAGATCATGACCTGAGCTGAAATTAAGAGTCAGACGCTTAACCGACTGAGCCACCCAGGTGCCCCTGTAAGAGTTACTTTTATTTGTGATACAACTTTTGTGAAACAGAAGATAGATATAGCCATAGTTATAGGGTGTGTTTGTGTACCCTGTCTTTATTTCTTCCAAACATCCCAAACAAGTCAATTAAAAATATTGACAAAAAGGCGCAAGGTAATAGATTTTTCATTTTTAGATTTGCCCTCCAGGATCCACCAAAAATACAGGCCAAGCTGTATTCCCTAGAACAGCAGACATCAAACCTTAACACAGAAGAACCCCTGAGAGCTTGTGTATACATTTCTAACAATCTCTCTTATACTTTCTAAGTCCACTGACATTTGATTGAAAGGCTGTTCCATGGCTCTGTCAAGGACTGGGTGGGAATCTCTCCTGATAATACCTTTTCTACTTAACTCTCATTTAGAAGAAAAAGAGGGGGAGGAAGAATTCACAAGAAGTGGGTTGTGCTTTTTCCATTCCAAGCTGCGTCCAAAGCTTATGCACATCTGAGGGCTTCTTCTAGGCTTGTCTTTAAAATCTCGACCCCCGAAGTTTGCTGGTTGACTTGTTGTCCTGCAGTTACCCTGGGGTAGTGTAACCGGTTTGAGAAGCAGCCTGTGACTGTTTCAATTTCAGCTGAAGTTCCTTATAAAACTAGCCAATCTGGGAGGTCATTTGTCTCTGATCCAGAGGCAATGATTTGATATTCTTGGCTTACACTAAACTTGGAAGGGAACTGAAGCATCAGGTAAAAACAATACACACCTACGCAGCATGAAAAAAATAAATCACAGCTCTACACACCCGGGTGGACAGATCCCACAGAAGGAAGCATCCATTTACCTGAAGTTCAAGGACAGGCAACAAGGACCTGTAAAGGGTTGTTTTCAGAGGGTTACTGCCTACTGGAGGGTTGGTACAAGGAGTCTTCTGGGTGGTGGGGGTGGGAGAGGAGGTGATCAGGAAATCTTCTAATTCGAGATGTGGAACCTATGTAGGGTGTACATATGTACATACATACATACAATCATTGTGCTCCATGCTTCAGCTGCATGCATTTTACTGTATGTATATTATAATACCTACTTTTTTAAAAAAAAGATGGTGGGGGGGGCGCCTGGGTGGCTCAGTGGGTTGGGCCGCTGCCTTCGGCTCAGGTCATGATATCAGAGTCCTGGGATCGAGTCCCGCATCGGGCTCTCTGCTCAGCGGAGAGCCTGCTTCCCTCTCTCTCTCTGCCTGTCTCTCCATCTACTTGTGATTTCTCTCTGTCAAATAAATAAATAAAATCTTTAAAAAAAAAAAAAAAGATGGTGGGTGGCATAGTCTGTTAAGCATCTGACTCTTGGGTTGAGCTCAGGTCATGATCTCAGGGTTGTTGAGATCCAGCCCCATGTCAGACTCTGTGCTCAGCTCAGAGTCTGCTTAAGAATCTCTTTCCCTTTCCCTCTGACTCTTCCACTCACATGCATGCAGGCTGGCTCTCAAATAAATAAAGAAATCTTAAGAAAAAAAAGAGGATGGGCAGCTGTGAGTATGACAGTGTTCCACCAGGGAAAGAAAAAGACCTACAGCCATATTCACGTAGTGAGTCCAAATTGCCAAACAAAAGCAGGCAGTTGGGAAAAAGGAAAATAAAAAAAAATTGGAAACTATCATAAAACGAGCAGTTTCACTTAATTCTTTCTTAACATTTAAGGTAACATGAGCCCCACGTACCGACAGGGTGCTCCCAAATGCCTCTGGATGCAGAGTGTGGACTCACACACATACAGGAGTGATAATTTGTGTTCTTCAAAATGCTGACGGCTCAGGAAGAGTCTAAAGGAGCAGTTTTACTGGCTTTTAAGAAAGGTAGCTGATAAGAACAAGAGGGAGAGCAAGAGTCAGGCTTTCCAGGGTGAAGTTGGGGTTTTGTCCAAACCTGGGGGACTGCACGTGCACAAGGTGACATGTCTGCAGGTGAAGGGCTACAGGTCAGTTTGGTCAGTGCCACAGATTACTGAGTCAGGTGTGACAGGAGGCCTGGGTGGTTGTCTCTAGGCACATGGCAGGAGTACTATACCTGAGGACTGGTCCAGAAACATTCCATGGAAGAGTTTCTCCTTTTTATTTCCTCATCTGCCAACATTTGGCCTTCCTGTGCTTAGAAGTTTTCTGTGAGGGGTGCCTGGCTGGGTCAGTTCGTAGAGCACATGACTCTTAATCTTGGGGTTCAAACTCCTTGTTGGGTATAGAGCTTCCTTAACAAGAATATGGTAAAAGAGATGTAAAAAGGTTTTCTGTTCACCTCTGGTGGTCTTCTCTTTTTGCTTGGGCCATGTCTCCCTGTGTTCGAGGGCAGCCCTGGTAAGTAACCTCAGCCAGCAAGTGGCACATGATTTTCTTGTTGCTTCCCTTCCTTCCTTCTCAGCCGGTGGTTTGTCTGACACAACTGGCATTGTCTGGTGTTATGGAGATAGGACCTTGCTCTGTTGTGGAAACTGCTGTTAGGTCTGGGTGCTGTGGGCGAGGGGAGGCTGGAGACCTGGAAAGAACGCAGGAGGGCCCGGGAGCTGCTGGTTTTCTGGGTGCAGATAAGGCTCCGCTCACTAGCTGACGTAAGAGCTCTCCTGGGCTGAGCATGAGCGAATGTGGTCATGGGAGGCCTTTAATTTTTGTTATAAAGGCAGAGCTAGGAGAAAGATGAATCACTTTTGTGCCCCCGCATCAGGCCCAAAGTCTTTACACAGAATGAAAATTGGAATGTGGATGGGAGGTGAAAACGGGCCATGCACAGTGACCCCCAGCACCTAGCCCTGCGTGAGGAGGTGCCTGGCTCATTCCTGGAAGGGTAAAGGCCCCAGCGTATCTCGGGCTGATGCCTCTCTTTCCAAGAAAGCTGAACTTCAGACTGACATAGCAGGGCCTGGAATTTTCTCCCTACGGCTCCCGGCACAAAAATGTGAGATCAAATACAAGCAGATTAAGAAATAAAAGGCAAAAGCTACCTCAGGATTGATGACGATCCTGATGGTGAAAGATAAGTAGCACATTAATGATTTCAGCTCCTGGTTCTAACAAAATTCAATTGTGGGAAGCGGGGGGCTTCTGAAAACTGGGAGAGAACAGGTAGGACAGAAATAGCTGTTTTCCTTCGAAGAGGAGCCCACTGGGATCTGCCTGTCTTCCCCATTGCTGACAGAGGACTTAGGAGTTCCCCACTCCCCAACCTCCAAAGGTGCCTTTTGAAGAAGAGGGTCTTGCCTGACCCTAGAAGAAACCTTCCCTCTCCTTCCTGCAGAGAAGCCATTACCTCGGGGTGGGGTGGGTGGGGGGGGGGGGGGGCATGCAGTGAGGTACCCACCTGCCTAAGGTTCTATCAGGCCTGGGAACATATTGCCCCATTTTTCTTCCTGGGTGGTGACTGGCTGCTCAGGGGTCTTTGTTTTACTTCAATACTGTCTTTGCTCTGAAATGTCACAGTGAATATTAACTCAAAAGTCATTTCTATGGGCCACAGGAGTGAGCTCTTTCCCTCTCTCTCCCTTCTGCCCTGTTTCTGCCTCTCACTTGCCACAGGTGCTGGGAAGATTTCTAGGGAATCAACAGTTCCTGGTCCCTACTCCCTGCTTCCTCTCCATACCTCTCCCCATCCCACGATCATACAATTTCTGGTGCCTGTGGCCATTTCCCCCTGAGCTCGTGTTTGTTCCCCAGCCCAATTAGTTCCAGATTCCCTCTTTCATTTTTATTTTTCCTATTTACACTATTGGAGTGTCTTCCCTAGTTAGCTGAAGGAAAAGCAATGTGTTCTGCACCCCTAACCTTCCATTTTTGTGTCTCTGAACATTTGAGGGAGGTAACACCACTGGAGAAGCCCCCACCCTCACCCCCAACTCCAGCCTAGAGGAACTTACATAGTTTTAAATCCTCCTCAGTAGCTGGGAACCAAAGCAAAAGGACAACCACACTGCCGTCATAGGAAGGGATTCTGTGTGTCTGGGAAGATGCCAAGCTGAGAACAGGAGTAAGTAAAAGACATGCCCAAGAAGCAGTCTTCCTGTCTCTGTGAGTGAAATAGTCCCTCTCTGGAAAGGAAGCCACCTTTGAAGGTTTGCTTTGTCCTTTTCGTGACCCTGCTGTCCCCAGGTGGTGTTCAGGGTCATGCTGTGGGCTAGATTCCCCCACAGGTGCGGACACACTTGGACTTTGGGTGCTCCCGGACCTAGAACTGGAGAAACCTTCTTCTTGCTCACCTGTATAGACGTCTGTGGCGGAGTATTCTCATAGGAGACAGTCACACACACAGGTCCCCAGTTTCCAGATGATCCTCTTTTGAACCTGCCCTTTTTTTCCCCAGCCCCAACGCAAGGGCATCATCTTAGGGCTGTTTATCTGTCGTCCAGCCCACAGACCTAGGGAGGCACGTGGAAGCCTGAGGAGGGATGGTGAGTGGTTCTGAGACCACTAGGTGTCCTCTTTAAATGGGCACCTTCTGCAGGGCTGTGGGCCGGGCCAGACTCTAGGACAGTTACCACCTTAAGTAGGTGAGGGCAGGAACTGGGAGCAGAGGAATGGAGGCTGTGACCTCAGGGGCGTAGGGGCAGGGTGATGCTCCCTGCGGGAAGCCAGGGTCCTCCTCCTGAGGTCGGCTAGGGACCCTCAGGCCTCCTTATTCAGGGACAGTGCCGATGCCCTCCTTCCTTCAGCCACAGCACTGGGTTGGGCCCAGCGCAATCGGGGAGTGAAGTGCGAGCCGGGCAGCGCGGGGGATCCAGGACACCCCGGTGAGGCAAGAGCCTCCGGAGAGTCCGGTTCCAGGTCAAGCCTGGCGCGCAGGAGATCCCCCACAAGGGGGTGGAGGGAAACCCAGGAGGCCTCCGGGAGGAGGCGCAGCCAGCAGCTGGGCGCGCGCAACCGAGCGCACTCGCCTCCCCTCGGCTCGGGGCAGAGGGTGGGGAGGGGGCTGAAGAGACCATCCGGTTCTCCGAAGTTTCTGGCGATTCCTTCAGCCCGGAGACCCGCCTCCCGGTGGCGTGCTCCCCAAGCGAGGGCCTTCTGCGCCGCACCCCCCCCCCCCTCCCGGCACTACACGGTCGAAGGATCGCGCGCGGGGCTCCCTCCCCAGCTCAGTCTCCTCCCCACGCGCCCCCTCTCCGCCGCGCCGGCCAGCGCGGGCTGCGTCCCCGGCACTGCCCCCCGCCCGCGCCCGAACCCGAGCCCGAGCCCGAGCTCGAGCTGCCGCGCCGCCGCAGGCTGCGGGAGCTGCGCCGCCCGTGCTCACGCCTCGCCCGTGCTCCCGGCGCGCCCCGGCCCCGCTCGGCCCCGGCTCCCCGCTCCCCGTTCCCCGCGCGCGGACCATGGAGTGAGGGGGCGGACGGCCCCGCGACGAGCTCCCGCAGCCGGCGAGGCCGGAGCCAGACCGGGTGGCCTCACCAGCCGGCGGAGTTGGCCAGCCGCGGGCCCTCCTCCCGCCGGTCCTTCCCCGCTCCTCCTCCTCGGCCGCCGCCGCCCCCGCCTCCCGGCCGCCCCCGCCGCCCCCGCCGCGCCGCCGCCCGAGGCCAAGCGCGGACGCCGAGCGTGGGAGCCATGGCGCGCGAGGAGGAGAGGGACCCCGAGCGCCGGGAGGCGGCGGCGCGGGCTAGCGGCGAGGAGGAGGAGGAGGAGGGCGAAGAGGGACTGAGCGACAGCGACGACGAGGACGAAGACGACGAGCCCGGCAGCGGCGGGGAAGAGGAAGAGAAGGCGGCGGCCGAGCGGGAGCGCAGCGAGGACGCGCGGCTGCAGCGCGCAGGGTTGCCTCCTGCCGCCGTCCCCGCCGCGGCCGCCCGCGAGAGGAGCGGCCGGCGCCCGCCGGGGCCCCCGCCGGGGCCGCTGCCCTGCTGCCCGAGGATGCCGTCGCCCGACGACGAGGACCGCGAGCGTCGCCGGAGCCGCCGGAGGGACCTTCTGCTGAGCCAGCTCTGCTTCCTGGCCTTGGTGGCGCTGCTGCTCTGGTCGCTGTCGAGCATGCAAGAGCATAATGGTGAGTGCTCGAGGCTCGCCCCGAGTGGGCGCTGCGGCTCCGGCAGCTCGGGGCTCCCGGGCCGGGCGCGGGGCAAGCAGGCTGGCCGGTGGGAGGGGGTGCCAGGCACGAGGACTCCCCCTGCCCCTTGGGGGGCTCGGAAGGAGGGGGCCTCGCTGGCGAGGGTCCCCCCTCAGTGGAGGACCGCGCAGTGGAGACGCAGACGGCACGCGGAGCCACCGGGCTCGCCCTGGGAACGCTTACCTGTGCCTCTTGGCTCTATCCTTCTAACCCACCGGCTGGAGAGATTGGTGGTAGAGGCGGTGGGGACTCTTACCCTAAGGAGGTACTCCCCCCCTCCCCCCGGCCCAACAATAAAGTTGTCCTGGTAAGACTCGGTACCTGTGCAGGTAACCACCTGTACACCTTTGGCTTGTTGAGAGCACGAAGGGGGGCTGGTGACTGGTGAAAACGTAATTCTCCAGTGTTCTCCATATAGAACACGCGGTGTGGACCAGGTAGAGGGCTCCACACCCGCTTTTCCAGAACAGGTGCCCGGAACTTCGGGTAGGAAAAAAAAAAAGTGTTGGCCACCTGGCTAGGGTTTAAGGAATCTACTTGTTCTCTTTCACTGAACACGGACTGGGAAGACTGATCCCTTTTGTGCCTTTGCAGGTCTGGAAGAAATGGTTTAGATTATCCTGCCCATCAGGCTCTCTACTGCTCTCACGGTGCCCTGCAGTGGGTCCGCCCTTTACCCACAACTTTTGTCTTATCTTTGTCCTTGGCTTTTCTTGAGCTGAAATAGACCTTGTGGGGAAATGTGCTCAGAACAGTTGTCCACTGAAAACAGTTTGGACCCTGGGGGGCAGCTGTCTAAATAATGGAGGGAGAGACTTGGAAGAATAACTGTTGTAAAAACGGTTTTATATCCCAGCCGTTCAAGTGGCACAGTTCGTGGGAAAACAGCCGTAAAAATGGTTGTGAGAAAAAGCCGTTACAAATACGTGCCTTGGTGTTAAGACAGATGTAGCCCTGATACAAGGCGTTAGGAAGTGCAGAATAAAATCTTTTCAATAGTGATGGTAAAAGGGTGGCATCAATTAAAAAAGGGATCTCCCCCAAATTGGCTGGTCTTGTTCTTCCGGGAGGTGGGTAAGCAGATGGTCGGGCTTGGTTCAGGTCTTAACAGACCTCTTGACAGACTTCCTCATATATGGTAATATGAGAGAGTCCGCCTGGGTCTTCAGTGGAGCCCTTGGAACTACAGCTCTCTCCCTTTTTCCCCGAATCCCAGATGATCTGGTGATAGAGGACGGCATCGGGAAGGGCTGTGCTTGGGAGGGAAGCTGGACCTCTCTCAGAGGGCAGTGCCAGACCTGCCAAGAGCAGCTACTGACTGCTTCTCCCAAGAAGGGTTTCTTTTCACTGCCTTTTAATCTACCGGATTTTTATGAGTGCAAAGCCAGTCTGTACTTGGTGCCACCTTTGGAAAGGAACATGTGAAGTCAGTTATTTGCCAGCCATTTTTTCCTGCATGCTGGGGCTCCGTGAGTCCTAGAGTTCCCACCGCTGTCAGGATATGAAAGACATTTTTCTGAATGGAGAATGTGACCCATACAGTTAAGTTCATCAGTGACAGGGGGCTGCCTGGGCCCTGGGAAAGCTGGGATGTTCAGGGGGAAAGGAGGTGGCAGACACTGTGCAAACTTAAAACCTGGTGACTCGAAAGTCATTTTGAAATGGTTTCCCTAACAGTGACATTTCTATTCAGGTGCCACCAACTTGGGCATAGTTCCATAGCACGGCTCTTTTCCCCGTCCCTTCCCTTGGTCTCTCTCCTTCCATATTCTTTCTGCCTCTCTCTCCCCTCCCAGAAATGTAGGGCTTCAGGAGACCCCCGCCCTAGCAACTGAAGGTAACAGTGAAAAGCGAGCAGTGCAAAGAAGGATGTCATCCAGCCCCCAAATGGCATGCCCACCCTAATTCTGTCCCCTGTCACCTTTTCTTCAGGTAGATACTCGTTATTTCATTACATGATGCCTAGCCGATTCTCAGCAAGGCTCAGGTGTTTTGAGCTAGTTTTTTTGAGCTAATTAATTAATGTGTGTGAATCCACAAGTGATCATTTAGCTTGGGGGGCAGTTGTCATTCAGCATACTTAAGCATTTGAATAGTGACTTTTACCCTGGAAACTTGGGTGTTATTCTACTTAAGGGTCCTTTCAGTATGGATAAAAAGTTTGGAATTTTAGCCTCATTTTAAAAGATACGGGGTCTGGGAGAGGCTGAGTGATCCGCTTAAGGTCACACAGCATTTGGGGCATAGAGGGAAGAACCAGCCCAAGGTGGCCTGGCTGTTTGATCCCACCTCTGGTCCCTGCTATTCATGCCAGCATCTGGGTGCAGCTTTGTAATATTTATATAAACACATAGGGGGTACCTTGCTAAGGATCAAAGGGGGATTTTTTATTTATTTACCTTGAAAGTCATGCAGTGATTAAACATAACTTCACAGAAGCCTGTTTTCTAACATATATTAATTTTTCTTTTCTTTTCTTTTTTTTTCTTCCTTTCCTTTCTTTCTGTCTTTCTTTTTTTTTTTTTTTTTTATAAAGAGCACAGTCCTTTCACCAAACCCAAATAGAGAGGTGTTGCAGTTGTGTTACACAGTGTTGTATAACATTCCTGATCGTATGGAATCTGAGCTCCCTTCCTGGACATCTGACTGAACTCCAGTCTAAATTCCTTTCTCTGAGACGGGACACAGGCATTATTAAAAGGGAGGGTCAGTGCTGTAATCAAGACAAAGGTTAACCCTCATGGTAACAAAAGCAGTAATAATAACTGGAACTTGGTGGGCTCTTACATGCCAGGCACCGTGCTAAAATAAGGACACTTTTCATGCGTTGTGTTCTTTAAACTTGCACACACTCTTTGCGGATGGCCCGAGCCTTTGGTGGTGGAGGAAGCAAGTGGGCCTGGGTGTTCTATTTAGATATTGCTGATAAAGATCTCATTTTTTATCTGTTTTCAAAGCCAATTGAAATAAGGTGCCAGATTTCCTATGGGGGGCTTTCTTTTCTTTATCTTGTTTTTTTGCAGTGAGAATGGATTACTTTTGTGTGTTTCGATTGGTTTGAAAGTGTTTAATTTTTGTTTGAAGTAAGGAACCTGGTCATCTTTTTTCCCCAGAAGTCATGTCAAAAAAGCCCAGAGGTTCTAACTCAGGAGTGATTATAGGCATCTCCTCTAGAAAGTTCCTGGGTAGGTGAATAATGAGTAAGGAAAAAAAAAGTAATATATATTGCTAAAAACATACACACACACACACACACACGTATGTATGTATATACATATGTATGTACATATATTATATATATTCTGGCCCAGTTACTATTGCTAATAACAAATTACCCCAAAGTATAGTGGTGTAAAACTACCATTTTATTTTTTTACTCACGGATATTTTGGGTCAGGAATTTGGAAAAAGTGTATTAGGGATGGCTTGTCTCTGCTCCACGTCTGGGGCCTCTGCTGGAAGGAGTGAAAGGCTGGGGGACTTGCCAGCTGGGTCTGCAGTCCTCTGGAGGCAACATCACTCCAGTGTCTGGGGTTGATGTCAGCTGGTGGCTGGGACCCTCAACTGGGCTGTCAACCGGAAAACCTATGTGTGACCTCTCCGTATGGCTTTTCCATGGGCCTTAGTTTGAACTTCCTCAGAGCACAGCAGCTGGGTTCCAAGAGGATAAAGGGGAAGTACGTGGCATTTTTCTGCCACAAAAGTCACACAGTATGACTTCCATTGTTTTTTTTGGCCAAGGCAGTGACAGATGGCAGCCCAAGTTCAAAACGGGGACAGAGATGCCCCCACTTACTTAGTGGAGGAGTGGCAGGGTATATGGTAAGGTGAGCAGGCGGGCGTGTGTGTTGGTGTATAAGACGGGCCTGTGTGTTGTGGCTATCTTTGGAAAACCAGGGGGCCAAGGGATAATAAATTAGAGATCAGAGCCATTTCCCAAGGTGGTAAATGGCGAATAACACACACATATTTGAAATACTTTCCAATCATGATCATGTGGCAACGCATCTGAAGTCAGGTGTCGGGTGCACAGGTGGTATTTGGAAAGGGGGCTCTGTGTGTGTTTGAACTGCAAATTTCAGTTGCTGATCTGAGAGCACATCTTTAGCTTTGTGGCTTCCCCTTCCTCAGAGGACAAAGACCACAACCTCTCGATCCCTCCTGTGGCTGACAGGGCTGCCTCGCTGGATTCCCCAGCTTTATCTTCCCTCCCCGCCTTCCCTTTCATGCTGTACTACTCAGGCCTTCCTTCTGCTCCTGTAAGGGGTGACGCTTCTTCTAGCCCCAGACCTGTCACACATGCTGGTTCCATAGTCCCCAGCCCAGCTAGTTCATCCTTTACTTCCAGGCCCAAGATCTTCCTCATCCAGCTAGGTCCCCAGTTTTGCTCTCTGAACACCCTCAATTTTCCCTTCACAGTATTTGTCACAGTTGGCAATTATGTATTTATTTGGTTGGTTTGAGCAATCTGTCGTGCTTTCCAGGTTCTAAGCTCCCGGAGGTCAGGGACCTTGTGACCTTTGCTCACCTTTGTCATCTGTGTCACCTGCCCACAGTAGATGCTCGTAATACGCTTGTTAAGTAAAGAAGCTTTTTTGATTTCTGAACGACAGTACCTGTGTTCAAAACTAGCCACTATGCCTCGGGAGCTCATTTACTAGCATATATTTTCATCTCGTGATTTATAGTTCTGCTGCCTGTCTATCAAATTCAATATTCTTACCCGTTTTTCATGGGCTCACACGGAGCTGCAGAAGGTGAGCACTTTGCCCAGTGTCACTTCGTTAAGTGGCAGGATTTGAACACAAGCCCACTTGCATCCGAGCTGGATGCCGCTGCATTCCCTAGCCTCAGCTTAGGAGGACATGAATAGAAAATGGGAATCACGCTGCCTTTTTCAGTCGACTGGGGAGAGTAAAGGAGTAACAGAAGGTTGCTTTCATAGAAGCAGTATTTTAGAAACACATTGCTTTTCAACCTTTTCTATTTTCTGCCTAAACATATATAGATGTGTCTCTCCTGGCTTTTCTTAGCTGCTCATCAACCCAGATTTTTTCTCAAAGATTTCCTTTACTTGCAAGCCTTGAATCCTTGTGGGAAGATTTCTTTCTTTCTTTCTTTTATTTTTTTAAATACCCCAGAGGGTTGGCAAAGCCAAAAGAATTGCAAAACCACCCATTTGCTGAGAATTCCAAGGCTTGGTAGAAGTTGGCTGATGGGACAGGATTTTGGCAACTCTCTTTTTTCTTAAGGAGATTCCTTTTCTTTGAGTGAAGTAAGTTTTTGGGGGGAAATGGTAGTACACAGACCCTTGTGTTGGGGAGACTTGAGGTAGAGAGTTCAGAAGGCATCCTTGAAGTCACATAGTGGATAGCTAGTATTGTCAGGAAGGTGATGGAAGTTTTTCTGCTCTTTTCCTGCCTTCAATTTCTGTAGAGCTTATTTGGCAATGAATTTTGTTTATCTTTGCAATGGTTTAAAGCATGGTATTCTCCTGTAGAGTTTAAGAATTAAGGATTCAGTGGAAGAAGGTTTTCTCTGAGTGGAGTGGTGGTGGCACCATCCAGCTGTTTATAATCCTGGAGCCCTAAGTTGTTAGACATGGATGATGTCTTCTAGACTCTCTCCTGGAAAATACACTTGTCTTGTCCTTGTCCTCATCCCTGGGGGAAGTGATGTTTTTCATTGTTGGGAGTCCTGAGGGTTTTCCCACCCCCACCTTTGGGACACTGTCTTCAGTGTCACCCGTTGGAGGAATTCCTGCCTGGATGCTACTGGTGGCACAAGACCCAAGGACTTCCATTCATTCATTCAGTAAACATGTGGTAGGCTTTTTCCTCATTGTTGGGGGTGACTGTGGTGTCTGAGATGGATACCCAGAATATTGTCATCATGGGGGCTTAGACTTTAGTGGGAGGAGAGGTGTTGAACAACTTATTTTCAGGAATTATGAGAGAGAATGAATGAGAAATACATCACGGCGTAGAGGAGGTGTTGGTGGTAAGCAGAAGCTGGAATCTAGAAAATAAAAGGAATTAGGTTGGGGATGAATAGGGGATGAAAAAGATAATTTATAAAAAATGGGCAATAGATACAGGCAGGCAATTCAAAAAGCAATTGCAAATGACCAGTAGACACCAGTAAAAACTCTCAGCCTTAATAGTAATCAGGGACATCTAATTTGAAAGATTTATTTATTTGAGAGAGAGAGCAGGGGGCAGGGCAGATAAAGAGAATCTTTAAGCAGATTCCCTGCTGAGTGTAGAGCCCCACATGGGGCTCAATCTCATGAGCCTGAGATCATGACCTGAGCCAAAATCAAGAGTTCTATGGTTACCCTGCTGAGCCACTCAGGCACTCCTCAGAGAAATCTGATTTTAAAAAATGGTATCTCATCATTTTTAAAAATCAGATTGGCAAAAATGAAAGCATGTGGTAATGTCAGGTGTTGGCAGAGATGCAGGGGAGACAGCTTCTCTCATTTATTGCGGGCGAGGATGTAAATTGGCTCCCCAAACACTGTGGGGAATTGCAAGGTGATAAGGTTTTAGGTACAGACCCCAAAAGGAACCTTGGCTAATTTGTAATAAAAGGTATAAAAAGGGGAGCAGAGGGATTGGAATGGCAGTGCTTAGACAGTTGAGCCTTGGATGCAAACCCAACTTTCCTGGATCCATCGGTGACCGTGCTGCACGACCCTTTGCACTCTAGACTAAAGATGTTAGGTGGGAGTTCAAGTGAATGGGGAGAAAGGCCTTTGTCGTAGCAGGAGGTGTTCAAGCCAATACCAGTTGCTTATTTGAATCATGAAATCTAGCCATTGTTCCTTGCTTGTCAGCCACTCCTTATTTCCAGGAGAGTGAGAATAATTAACACCAGCTCATCTGTGACCTAGTTGGTGGAATTTCACATTTGCAACTTGGTGTTTCTCTCTTCATTTCTTCCCTGCACTTCTGCCTTTCTGGACCACAGCAAATGTCGTTTTCACTTGCTTGACTTACAGTGGACCCTGATCCTCTAGAAGACAGGAAGTAACAAGTAGGTTGCTTGACTAGGACTTTGATGTGAGAACAAAGAGGGTGGGGGTAGTGTATGCACCACCAGGAGAAAGGGGGGTGCCCCCAGTTGACATCAAGTACCATTTTTTAAAAATAATTTTTTAAAAAAAGCACCATTTTTAAAAAAAGATTTTATTTATTTATTTGGGAGAGAGACAATGAGAGAGAGCATGAGAGGCAAGAAGGTCAGAGGGAGAAGCTTACTCCCCATGGAACTGGGAGCCCGGTGCAGGACTCGATCCAGGGACTCCAGGATCGTGACCTGAGCTGAAGGCAGTTGCTTAACCAACTGAGCCACCCAGGTGCCCCAACAGCACCATTTTTTAAGAAAGAATATGAGATAGTCACTTTTGGATGTTTTGATTTTGATAGCTAGTAGGACATCTAGGTGAAGTATATCTGATCATTAAAATCGAGTTTATAAGCTGCAGGTAAAGATAAGTCGCTGCAGATAAAGACCTGAGAATAGTATGCACGAGAGTCAAAATTGTATCTTTGCTTAGCTCCGTGGGTCTCAGTCTTCTCTGTGCGTTGTAATCACTGGGGAACTTTAAACTTTACTTATGTCTGGGTCCTGCCCCCCAAAGATTCTGATGTAATATTTGGGGGGGCAGCCTGGGCATTGGGATTTTTCACAAAAGAAGCAGATAGCCCCAATGTGCAGCTAAGACTGGGCACCACTAGATTAGATTAGGGGGTCAGTATTTACCTTATCATGGACATGTCGTAGCTAAGCTGGGAATTATGCTGGGCTGAATTTTTCTGTCCTGAACAAGAATGCTTCTTTTTCTAAGCCTTCACCACTAATTGAAGCCCAGACTTTCCTCCGGTTACCTTCATCTTCATTCCCTATGTACACTGCCATTGGATATTCTATCTGGTTCTCTTTTTCAAGAAATCTTTCTTGGGTTCTTCCAGCTTGTTCCAGTCTGGACAGGTTGCTTGTTAATCTGCTGTCCAGCTGTCGTTTTGAGATCTCCCTTGAGCTTCTTCCTGCCTGTGGTTTCTTTCCCCCAGCTCTCCATATGTTGAAAGGATCCCATGTATGTTTGCTGTCTTTTTTGGTGTATCCCTTCATTTGTGGAGTACATTTCTGGGGATCACACACACACTCCAGGTGCTTTCTAAGACAGGGGTGTGGAAATAACAAAAACAAAAATTTGAGACTTTGTAGGTTTGAAAATACATTAATTCTAGCCCCACACTTTGAAGATGGAGGGGTGGGTCAGGAATTCAGTTTGGAACACAATCTCTACACAGTTTTGAAGGCCTTGCTCTTATAACTTGCAGGGCTGTCCCTGAGAAGTCTGAGTCTATTTAATTCTTTGGTATGAAACCTGTTTTGCCCCCTCTGAAAGCACATGTGCTCTTTGCTCTGCTTCTAAAGCTCAGACATATCACAGTTAAATGTCTGCCGTGGTTCTATTTGCATGCATTTTCCTGGGCACTCACCTGTTTCTTTTAATCTGGAAGCAGATGTCCTTTGGATCTGGGAACTTGTGTGATTTCCTCCATCCTCCGGTCTCTCTTCTCTCTGAATTGTCTGTTATTTGGGTATTTGACTCCTGAGATTCTGATTTTGAAGATTCATCTTCTGATTTTCTTATTTCTTCTCCCCTATGTTTTTTTCCCCTCATCCTTTGCTCTAATTTCCATAGGTTTCCTAACTGTATCTTTGAATTTCTGTCGTATTTTTAGTTTCCAAGAGCTCTTTTTTATTTCCCCTGTGCAAGTTATTTTTAGTAGCATCCTGTTCTGCTTCATCAATACAAGTATCATCGCTTGCATCCCGACTCGGTTTCTCCAAGTTGCTGTTATCTATTTTTCTGTTTTGTTTTTCATGTTATGGGCTTTCTTTGAAAACGATGTGATCCTTGGTGTCTACTCATATTTACATGAGGCCATTGAAATGATGATTGGAAACTGTGCAAGGAGCAGGGTCTGTTGACTGTTTCTCTGTAAGGTGATCTGGCTGGGCCACGTCTCTGGGCAGTGCTTCCACATCTCTAGTTCTGGATCTTTATCAGTGGGTCGTCAGATTTCCCAGAGAGGGGTCACCCTGTGTCCTGTATAGGGTGGGAGATCAGTGGGCATACAGTGGGAGAGGAAGTGGAGTTTAGGGTGTGTCGTTCAGCGGAAACATTCCTCTAGGCTCAGTGAGTTGTCTCAAGGGTGGCTAGGAGTATGACAGAGCCACACAATTTATTTTGATCCATTGCAGGACCATCCTGAGTTATTTCAGGCTCCCTTCTTCCTGCCCGTCTCCTTCCATTCCTGTCTTCCTCCTTTTTCTTTCTCTTAACTCCTGGACACGCCAAACTGGTAAGAACTGTGGCCTCCTGGGAGAGCTTATGCTCAGGGGCAAGGGGGAAGCATAGTTTTCACCATCTTCTTAATTTTAACTGGCCTTTTTATGGAGGTAGTTGTAGATACACAGCTGTTGTAAGAAATAATGCAGAGAGACTCCTCGCACGTTTTCCTCAGTTTCCTTTAATGGTAATGCTTTGCAAAAGTCTATTATAATATCATAATCAGTGTAGTGCCTTAGATACAAGCCACGGACCTCATTCAGATATCCCAAGTTTCATTAGTGTTCATGTGCACGTGTGTGTGCGCATGTGTAGCATGTGTATGTGTGTTTGTATGTACATGTAGTATGCATGTGTGTGCAGGCTGTATGTGTATAGCACGTGTGGTATGTGTTTATGTGTGTACACATGTGTATGCATATGTGTAGTGTGTATGTGTGTGCAGTGTGTGTGTATGTGTGTGTTCTGCACAGCTTTATCACCTGTATCAGTTGCCGTAACCACCATAATCAGAATGCCAGACAGATCCACTGTCACAACGGCAACTTACATTCCCCTTTCCACAACCGCACAGCCCTTGTACCTGTTTACACAGAAGGAACAGGCGAGGTAAGTAACTCGTGTCACTGCCAAGAATAAAGTTAAAACATTATAACTTCTCGAGTGAAAGGCTACTTATAAGCTGGGGGTGGGGAGAGGAGTGTGAAGTCTGTCGACGTTCATGAACCTGGGCCGTGGAGACCTTGGTCAGTGATGGCATTCCTTCCCTCCAGGGATGCCACCGTGTGCTAAGTGCCAGGTTAAGGCTGCGTGGAACTGGGGACCAGTTTCTCTGATGGGTCATGTTTTTTTGTCATTTGCACAGCATTTCTGAATGAATGCTCAATGAAAAGTTTACCCAAGCTTCTTTTTCATTCAGGCAGGTTAGCCAAGCTTTCTGCAATCCTAGTTTCACCATTATTTGTTTCCTGGGGAATTAGAGATGGAAATCTTGGGGACCATTGTCTCTTAACGTCTGGCTTTATGTTTAAGGAAGCTGATGTGAAAGAGAATTGTAATCAGGGCCCAGATCCTCATTTTCTGACTCTCTGCTTAGTAAATAACTACCCCCCACCCCCCAAAAATTAAGGGTAGGAATATATTTAGTGCAGATGGATTCTGGATTATTTCAAATTTGGAAATGTTTCTGAAGTGTTAGGACCTTGTTGGGAATTATTTGGCATGCAGTGTGGTCACTGTATGAGGAAAATGAGGGAATTTCAGGGGCAGCTGCTTCTTGTAACAAAAGATTTTTTTTTTTTTCAGAAATATTTGCTCTTAGGACACTCCTGGCTTGCTTCAGGAGAAAGTTAACATTATTGGGTTACCTTTCACTTTGCTAGTTACCTCATGCAGCTATGAGAATGATTGGTTGTTTTGAAGATGAGTGCCCATGAATTTTTCTTGTTGGGGTCTTTGAGTTGACAGGATTTCACCATTTTTCGTACCTGGTATTGCAATTCTAGTCTGTGATCTAAACACCACTTCCAAACAAAGCAAAGCTTCCTAGGACCTTAAGACCCTAGGTTTTTGAAAACCCCAGGATAATTCCCTTCTGGGTGGGATTTCACAGTGTGATCATTTGAAATCACAAGGGTTTGCTGGGGTAAGTGCAGAAAGAAATCTCATTGTACCTACTTACAATAAATCGACATGAGGATGGGTCAATTGCAGTATCTTCCAACATTATGGTATATTTCCTCCCTTAGGTATTGCAAAATTCATAGAATACTATATAAAATGTCTTGGATACTGCTTTTGAAACTAAAACTAGTAATATACAAGAAAGTTGATTGACATCCCTAACCTCTGATCTGTGTGCTGACACCATGGTTTTTGTCTTTTTGAGAATGTCCTACACATGGAATCCCACACGATGGAATCTTTTGACATTGGCTTCTTTGGCTCAGACTCTCAGATTTGTCTACATTGTTGCACGTGTGGGCCATTCATTCCTCTTTATGGCTGAATAGTATTCCATTAAATAGGATCTACAACAGCTTGTTTATCTATTTGCCTATTGAAGAACTTTGGGGTTGTTTTTAGTTTTGGTAATTATGAGTAGAGCTGCTTATCAGTATTCAAGTCCAGGTTGTTGTTTTTTTTTTTTCTTAAATTTCTTTTTCTCACCTTATTATGCTGGCAGAGACTTCCAATACAATGTTGAGTTTGAGTGGACATGCTTGCCTTACCCTGATTACTTAGGGAGAAAGCCTTCAGTCCTTCATCCTTAAGTATGATGCTTGCTGTAGGACTTTCATAGATGTCCTTTATCAAGTTGAAAAAGTTCTCTTCCACTTACAGTTTATTGAGAATTTTTTTTCTTGGTTCAAAATATCACTTTATTATTAGGAATTTATAAGTTGCCACAAAAATCTACTACATTTTTATTTATTTTATTTAAAAAAATTTATTTTATTTTTTCAGTGTTCCAAGGTTCATTGTGGTGCATAAACAGTGAGTGTTGAGAATTTTTATAAGGATGGATATTAAAGTTTGTCAGGTGGTTTTCCTGTTCAATTGATATGATCCTATGGTTTTTATTCTTTAGACAGTTAATATGATGGACTGCATGGGTTGATTTTCAAATACAGAATCAGCCTTGTGTACCCTGGAGAAGCCCCACTTGATCACTGTGTTTTTGTGTGTGTGTGTGTTTTTTTTTTTAAATTTTCCTGAATTTGGATTGGTCATATATTATTGCAGACTTTTGCATCTGTGACCACCCAGGGTATTGGTCATAGTTTTCTTCTCTTGTACTATCTTTGTTTAGTTTTTCTGGCCCCACAAAATGAATTAGGAAGTACTCCTTTCCCCTGTATTTATTTCTAGATGAGGTTGTGTAGAATCGGTAGATTCTGAATGTTTAAAAAACATTGGTAGATGCTGAATGTTTCAAAAAGTTTGGTCATTTATATTTTTTGTGAGAAAAACTTATTAATGTCTTATTTTAATTTATCATAAACATGGCACCAAACTTGACAATGAATTTTTAATGTCCGCATAATGATAATTTTAAAAATCACAGTATTTTTCTTAGTATTTATAGCAAGTGATATTTATCGGACACTTTGCATGCTCCAGGCACTGTGTAACTGTTTTTACATGTATTGACTCCTTTAATCACCATATCCAATGGAGTAGATACCATTATAATCTCCATTTTACATGCAAAGAAGAATAAGATGAAGCATGTAAGTAACTTGCTTAAAGTTTCGGTATGACCTATATCATTTGAATTTAGGTTGTCTGATTCCAGACCTCATGGTCTTAACTATTACATTGTATCCTCCAGTTATATTATAATTTATTTATTCAGGCCTCCATTTGGGATATTGAGTTATTTTCTATGTCCTCACTGTGATGAATGTTCTTGTACTGAAATCTTTGGTAATCGATGACAGTTCCTTAGTCTGGATTCCTAGAAGTGCTATGTCAAAGTGCATGCCTATTGTAAAGGCTAATAACATCCTGCTATGTAATTTTCCAGGAACTTGGAAAAATTAGAAGTTCCAACAGCAATAGTTTGAGAGTGCTCAATTCAGTGTTCTCTTCCAGAATTGAATATTATGATTATTTTACATATTTTAAATTCAGTTTGATTGTGGAGAGATGGTATCTCATTGCTTTACTTTGCATATTTTCATACTATTGAAGCTGAATATTTAAAAAAGTTTGGTCGTTTATATTTTTTGTGAGAAAAACTTATTAATGTCTGTTCTCCATTTTTTTTTCTAAGGGGATAATTGTTTTTCTTAATGACTTGTAAAAAGCTCTTTATATATTCTATATATTTGTCTTTTATTCTATATCAGAAGTTTTGCCCCCACCCTTTTTGGTGTACAGATTTTCATTTTTTATCTGGTCAAAACTGTATCTCTTTTCTCTTGTATTTTTCCATTGTTTTATTGTTAGACCTAGGATCTCAAGTGTGTGTTTATTCCATATAATCCTCTATGTCTTTTTTCCTCCTGTTTGTATGGTTTAATTAAAAAAAAAAACAAAAAACCTCTTTATTTCATTTGGGATTTACCTGAGCTAAGATGAAGATTTAACTTGAACAGAGGAGCAGATTTAACAGTTAAATTGTTTATTGAGTAATCTTTCCTTTGCCCACACATTTGTGGAATGACCTTTTAATCCGTGCTTGTTTGCTTATATATCAGAGGCAGTTGCTGTGATGTCTGTTTTGTTCTATTTTCTCATTAATTAATTATTGTAGCTTATTAGGATATTAATTATCTAATGGGGCAGGACTTCTCTCTTGTTATTCTGGGAGAAAAAAAATCATTTGTTGTTATCACTTGTTTATCCTTCCAGGTGAACTTTAGAATCTCTGTTGAATTTTGCTCAAATGCCTGTGGGTTTTGACAAATCTATAAATAATCTGTGGAGAAATGGCATTTTACAGCATTGATTCTTTTCATTCCTGGTGTGCTTTTTCATTTGATCAAGGCTATAAAACAAATCTGTCAAGATTAATAATTATTTCCCTATCTCCTTCTTACATATATTTGTGAAAACTATTATTATTTATTCTGACTGTTGTTTTATTCTTTATATATTCTCTTAAAATATTTAATCTTTACAATTTTTTCTTTCTTCTTTATATTTTATTCTTAAGTTTTAAACTATGCAAGTAATAATAAACACAAATTTGTTATACAAACCAATACCTTGTATTTTCCGATAGTTTTCTATTAAAGGGGATTTTTATTTCTTTATTTTTTTATGATAAAAGTGCTCAACAAATTAGGTTTATTTGTTTTTTCTTTTTGGTTAAGTTTTTATTTTAATTCTAATTAGTTAACATACAGTATGTTATTAGTTTCAGGTGTACCCGTATAGTGATTCCACACTTCCATACAACATCTGGGGCTCATCACAACAGGTGCACTTGGAGGGCATTTTTATTTTTAATTAATTAATTAGAGAGAGAGAGAGATCTGAGCATGTATGAATGGAGGGGGGCAGAAGGAGAGGGAGAGAGAGAAGGCTGCATGCCCAGCATGGAGCCTGACATGGGGCTCAATCCCATGACCCTGAAATCATGACTTGGGCTAAAATAAAGAATTGAATGCTTAAAGGACTGAGCCACCCTGGCACCCCAGAGGGAATTTTTAGATTCATGCTGTAGTTGGGTGGTTTTTTACTGGTGGCTCTTGTTAGGTGCTTTTCATTATGCTATGGAAGTTTCCTTTTATTTCTCATTTTCTGAGACTTTTCTTTTCTTTTATCTGCCATGGATGTTTTATGTGAGCAAATGCCCTATTAACATTTGTTGAAGTGTTTAGTATAATGTAACATAAATAAATATCCATGTGAAGCTACTCCTGAGCTAAACCCCAGATAGTCATGATTTTTTTTTTCCTTTAATAGGATACTGGGTTTGATTTGTTCATATTCCTTATAGGATTTTTGCTGTTATATTCTTGACAGATATTGACATACAGCTTCCCTGCCAGGTTTTGGTGTTAGCATTGGAGCAACCTCACAAAACTATTTGATGATTTCCAAGTTCTCCTGTGTTCCAGAATATTTTATGAAGCAGGGAGTTGGCCTGTAACTTTAAAATCTGCAAGAACATTTATATGGGACTGCCTGGCCTTTACCTGGTCTGTAGCAATCTTCTTAAAAGTAATTTTGGAGAAACTTTTCAATTTCTGCCACTGCTTACTTTTCCATGGAGCTAATTTGTTTTCTCAGAAGTGTCCATTTCATTAAGGTGTTTTAAAATGAACCAAATTATGCAGTGTATTTTAAAATTTCAACTTTTTCTTTTATTGTGATTATGTAATACTTTCTCATTACTAACTTAGGTGTTTCCTTTTTCCTTGATCAAATTTGACTGTATTTGGTTTATTTTATTATTTTTGGAAGATCCATCTCATGTATCTTTTTTTTAAAATTTCTTTTCAGCATAACAGTATTCATTGTTTTTGTACCACACCCAGTGCTCCATGCAATCCATGCCCTCTTTAATACCCACCACCTGGTTCCCCCAACCTCCACCCCCTGGTTCCCCCAACCTCCACCCCCCGCCCCTTCAAAACCCTCAGATTGTTTTTCAGAGTCCATAGTCTCTCATGGTTCACCTCCCCTTCCAATTTCCCCCAACTCCCTTCTCCTCTCCATCTCCCCTTGTCCTCCATGCTATTTGTTATGCTCCACAAATAAGTGAAACCATATGATAATTGACTCTCTCTGCTTGACTTACTTCACTCAGCATAATCTCTTCCAGTCCTGTCCATGTTGCTACAAAAGTTGGGTATTCGTCCTTTCTGATGGAGGCATAATACTCCATAGTGTATATGGACCACATATTCCTTATTCATTCATCCGTTGAAGGGCATCTTGGTTCTTTCCACAGTTTGGAGACCATGTATTTTTATCAATTTTGCTCTTCCCCCTGTTTTCTGAATCAATTACAACACTAATCGTTCTTTAAAAATCTTAATTCCTTTGTTTTCTAATATATTGAATTAAGTGCTTTATTTGCATATTTTTATTATTTCTTGTTAATGGTGCATTTGTCCTTGAGGGAAGCTTTAGACTCACCTTATAAGTTCCAAAGTGTCAGGTAGTCATTATTCTACTTTTCAAATAGTCTTGTCATTATAGTTTTATTTTTTCTGCAAATTAATTATTTAGGAGAGTGATTTTTAATTTCCAAGTTTATGTGTTTTTTTAAAAACACTAATTTCTAATTGTCTTTCAGTTTGTCCAGAGAATATGAGCTTTGATTGTGGTTTTTCATCTGCCTTGGTTGTTTCTTTTTGGAACATGAACTGTTTGTGATTGGATACCCATTTGTCTGTCTTTCATATCTATCATCTTCTCATTTCATCATTTCCCTCTTTTTGCCATTTCCTCTTCATTATGCAAGAGTTTCTACTTTTTTTTTTTTCCTCCTCAATGGTTTTATTTTCAGCACTTTGGGTCTGCTCTGCTGCCTTTTATTCCATTTAGAATTTGTTCATGCATTTCCATCTTTTTAATTTCATATCTTGTCCATCCTCATATTAGCTAGCTGCCATTGTAATCTTAGCCTTTCTGCCCATTTTTAATTTTCTTTCGTATAGCCCATATTTCTTTATATGCCATTGAGATTATAAAGTAGTTTCTTTCTAAAATTTACTTCTACTTCTTTTAATAAACTATTTTTGGAAGTATAGTATTCTTTATGTTGCAGTGAATTTTTTTTTTTTTTTGAGTTATCCACCCTTGAAAGAGAAGATCCAGGCCCTGTGTGTGCCTGGGAAAGGACTCCTCTGTCCCTCCAGAGCACCCTGCCATATCGTGATACTATTAGCGTATCTTCAGCTGAAGGTCTGGTTGGCTGTTTGTTCATAGTCTTGACCAAATTCCCTGTGTTTATGTGACTTTTCTAGGGTAATTCAGCTTGCCTGAGAGGAGATATCCTGGTAGTTTGAATATTTAGATGGAGCTTTATTCATATAATTGCAATCAGTGATAGTTCTAGAGACAGTTCATTAAAATCTTCCACCCCAGTTTGTGTCTTCCTTTGGTTCTGCTTGTCTCTTCTCTTTGTTGTTATTCTGCAGATGGCAATATTCCCCCATCCATCCACTCTTTCCCCAGGTTGAGTTATAGAAAGAGATATATTCATGGGGTGGAGAGCCCCTTGAAAGCATTTCCTTTCAGCAGCTTGGTTCTGAAATAGGGGTTCATGCCTGGGGACTGGTGGGCTGTAGCCCAGCTCTCACTTCCCACAGCACCTGTCATGTCCCCTTCTTCTGTTTCAGGAGCTCATCCACACTCTGTGAATGTAGGAAAGGGCGAGTCACATATTGTTGACTGATGACCATAGTATCTGCCTATGCAGATTTCTGCTTTACAGTTTCAGTTTGTTACAAAGAAGAAGAAATTTCTTATTCATGGATAGCGGGATTCAGGAACAGCTGAATCTGTCTAGTATTAACTGACTGGTCCGTGTTTTTTCCATGCTCACACCTCTTTCACATATTTTATCTCACTGGATTATCTTCACTGAATGATGGATTCGATATTATTATCCTCTTTGGGTTAAAGTGACTTGCTCTAAGTCACACAGGTAACAGTGGTGGTTTCCGCTGTGCTAAACATCTCTGAGGAACAATTCCTGCCAGGAAGTTCAACAGAAGTAACCCCAGTGTGGTAGGCAGAATAATGTCCTCCTCCCTGTCAAAGATGCCCGTGTCCTAATCCTGGGAATTTGTGAATCTATAGCATGTGGCAAGGGTGAATTAAATGAACTAATCAGCTTGTTTCAAGATGGGAGAGTATCCTGGATTATCCAGGTGGGTCCATTGTGATCACAGGGGTCCTTGTAAGTGAAAGAAGGTGGTAGAATCTGAGGTGGGGGTGGTCCACTGACTGGCTTTGAAGATGGAAGGGGCCATGAGCCAAGGAATGTGGGCAGTTGCTGGGAGCTGGGAAAGACAAGGAATGGGTTCTCCTGTGAAGCCTCCAGAAGGAACAACAGCCCTGCTGACACTTTGAATTTAGCCCACCAAGATCCCTCCCTGTTGGATTTCCAATTCTAGAAGTATAAGATTCTGGTTTGTTTTAAAGTCACTGAGATTGTGGGAATCTCTTGCCACAGCATTGGGAAACAAACACACTCCGCATATCAGACTTTATGGTCTGTTTTTTTCATTGTTTTGTTTTTATTTTTTCTTTAAGTTTTATTTATTTGTTTGGGAGCAGGGAAGGGCAGAGGCAGAGGGAGACAGAGTCCTAAGCAGACTCTGTGCTGAGCATGGAGCCCGGTGTGGAGTTTGATCCCACGAACCTGAGATCATGGCCTGAGCTGAAACCAGGAGTTAGATGCTTAACCAACTGTGCCACCCAGGTGCCCTATGGTCTCTGAGAAGTAGGAATAGGAAGTCCTGGAAGGATCTACTGTGTGTGCACATTACATAGGCATTTACCTGGACCCTCATTTGATATACAGTATATTTATTTTATCACTGTTCTTGTGCTACCCTCCCAAGGAGAATGTCAGCTCCCGGGAGCAGGAACTTCCTCTGTTGTGTTCACTGTCTTATGCCCAGTGTCTGGTTTGGAGGAAAAGCTCAATAAATATTTGTTAGATTATTCCTTTTTGCCTGGATGATACTGTACTAACAAAATGGAGTCTCAGTTGCTTCCTTAATGGAATACTGCCAACTGTATAAGTAGTAACAAAAATAAAAAGAAGAAACTGAGTTAAAATGATTACTTTTCAGTGTTTTTTCTAGTGTCTAGTCATATACATAATTTTCTTCTTTTTAGAGTTAGCAGATTCTTGTCTCATACTCTCAAAGGATCCTCTCACAAAATAAGATAGGTGATCATTATAAAATAAATACGGTGTTGTAGATTACATTGTTGACTTATACATATGATGTTCCATGTTGCATTTTTGCGACTTAACATATTTTAATAATGATAACCATCAGTTTTTGATAATTATCATTTCATGGGCTGGTTGGCTTCCCATTAAATATACAAGATATTCCATTGGATATGTAAAATATATGTATTTAATGTTTTTGGTTATTTAAACTATTATAAATTACTTAAAATATTTAATCATTACTAATTAAACACCCTTGCCTATGAGTCTGTTACGAGTCACTGTACTCTGTAGTTATTATTCTGTTTGTAGTTGTTGGTAGTATGCTTGAGCTGCTGACAACGTCTGTGAAGTTAGGGGGCTTCCACAAGTTTCTGTATAGACCTCTGTTCACTAGGTTCCCTGTCTTGGAGTGTTTTTTTTAAAGATATATTTATTAATTTTAGCTAGAGTCAGAGAACGAGCATGAGCAGGAGGGGCAGAGGGAGAGAGAATCTGAGCAGACTCCGTGCTGAGCAAGAAGCCTGGCACAGAGTTCAGTCCCAGGACCCCAAGATCATGACCTGAGCCAAAAACCAAGAGTTGGACACTTAACCCACTGTGCCACCCAGGCGCCCCTGTCTTACAGCAATTTGAATAGCTTCTTCATTTCTGTTTACTTCTGAGGCATTCTCTGCCTGGTATCGAGTGTCCCCGCCTTATCTCTTCAACCTCAGATTGCACTTCTGTGTCAAATTCTCCCTTGTCAGAAAGCCCTAGAACCTCTACAACAACTGGAGGGAAAGAGAGTGTTGATGGGTCAGTGATGGCAAAGAGGGACCAGTTTGGAAAACATGTCAAGGGGGTTATGAGAATCCAGTGGAGGCATCTTCTTAAAATATATCACATGATGACCTTCCCTTTTATAAGTAGACACTTTGTTTTTTTCTTTCTTCCTCTTCATGACAGTTGCTTTGGTTTTCCTACATGCTGATTGATCCTTTGATAACAAAATAAAAAGGAAACAAGTGTTCGCCATTGACTCAGTTTCACAAGAGCAATGAGAAATCCAGGGGTGGGGGAGGGGATCTCTCTAGACGCCGTTTGGTTTGTTCAATTCAGCAGAGTTAACTGGATTACAAACAGTAGTCCTGAGCCCGGGAGGAGAAGGATGTCCACTCTGAGGCCAGTCTGGACAGTTGTTTTGCCTAAGATGGCAAGATCATCATCTTTCCATCTCGAGGCAAGAATGCCATACATGGGCACATCTTGTCCTGCCTGGGAAGGGGTGGTCCTGGAGGTTTCCAGGGTGCCATCGTGTCTCTCGATGGCCCTTCCATGTCAGTGTTTGCTTTTTCTGTGTTTTCTGAGTCCACTGGGAGGGAGAGTAGGGAGGCTAGAAGAAAGAGGGGAAGCTAGGAGGACTGAATCCTTGCCTGGGAGCACTGTCTTTCGATGAATGTTCTGAGTGTCAGTGCAGAATGAGGGTTTATTTTAGGAGACATCAGGAATGAACTCTTTTATGTTGATATTGTACAGGACTGATCTGTATTATTCTGCCATGAAGAATGATAAAACTTCCTGATCCTCCTACATCTTTATAGTTTCTTCCATGGAAAACATTCGTGGGTAGGAAACTTGGCTCTTCCTGACCAGAACAGGAGTACTGGACAGTAAGTCTGGAAATGGGGGTTCAAGTCAGCTGCATGGGCACATATGGTCTCCATTTCCCACCTGTGAAATGTGTGCCTTTGCACTGTGTTGTCTTTCCACTGGAAAATTCTACAACTCCCCAGTTTTACCACTAATTTTAAATCACTAGCCTCCTGGAAGATGTTGGAGATCTGCTTCCTCCTAAGGCTAATTTACAGCCAGAGCAATAGAGCTTTGCTTCTGAGCATGCCCTGAAACATTATTCATTTTTATTTCATAGAATTACTCTTATAAATGTGATTTTCTGTTGGTTTCACAGAGCCATTGAGATTGTCCAGCTCGATGAATTTCTTTGGCATGTCATAAATTTTCGCTTGTAGTGGAAGACTGGTGTTCAAAGCAAGATCCTCGGATTCGTCATGTCTGTATCACCTGTTACCCTTCCCCATTTGAACTTGCTAAACATGCAGAGTCAGGGGCCCCATTCCAACCTTCCGAATCAGAATCTTTGGGGATGGGAGCTAGGAAACTTTATTCTAACAAGGTCTCTTAATTGCATGCCAGAGAAGGTTGAGAAGCATCCACAAGCCAGGGAGGCAGACAGGTGCTATGATTTTGCCCTGCACTTGCGAACATACCCCCAAGCATATGGTCTCCTCCTCGAGGGACACTACTTCCGTCAGACCTAACGGGCTTTATCTGAAATACCAAGATAGAGACCTTTCTGTGTTTGGGAAGGTCAGGCAGTTCTGCTGAGGGCCTGAGGATGTCGAGAGGGAAACACAGATCTTCTTGGGGGGGGTAGAAAGGAGGATGCCCTTTCCTTAAGGGGTGACATCCATTGTCCTTGGTACCCCAGGTTTACCTCCACAATGTGGAGTGCCTTCAGAAGAGCCACAGGAGTTTTAGGAAGGGGACAGCAGCTCTGGCTGGCAGGGTTGGGATCCAACACACACCAGAGGTGGCTCATGCGGTCGCCTTTTTAAATTAGTTGTTATTACACAGGTAATTCATGGGTTACTGCTTCTGAAAATTAAAGACATCACATAGCACTTACCTGTCTCTATCCCCAATATTTACAGCCCTGTCCAGGAGCCACTGGTAAGCCATTAAGTGGCTTACCCCACTTAATGTCATTTAGCACTTCTTTTCCATGCCAGAACAGTATTGCAGGATACCCTGTGCACACTCCCAGATACATTTCTTACCTTCTCCTGCTCTTCTTTTATCCTTGGGAGCTACTTTCCCCAGCTCCGTGGCCCTCTGTCTTCCAGGCACTTTGGCCAATGGGAGTACAGCATGGGAGAGAAAGAAGAGCATCTGCTTCCCCTTCTTCTCCTTCCTCTCCCGCCTTGCTTCAGGCTGCCTCTCTTCGTGACTGCATTTAGTCTGGAAGCCCCTCCTTTCATGGCCCGGCTCCTGAGCCCTGGTCTCAGGCCATTTCCCTGTTGTCCTTCCCACCTTAGGGATGCTAACAACCTCCTGCCATAGGTCATCTCTGGTTGCCCCAGACTTATAACTCTGTGACCTGTACAGCCCATGGTACTCCGTATGACTTCCTCTTGTGTTGGTTTTCTTCACTGTCTCGTTCACAGGATCTTGCTTTTTAGCTCTTCCTCTTCTGTTGGACATTTGAAGTGTTTTCCTTGTTTCCCCCATCACAGAAAGTGCTGGAGTTGAACATTCAAACACACAGTTCCTGTGCGTGAGCCCAGGTGATACCGAGCAGTGGGAGGACTCTCTTTGGGTGCATTCTGGATCTTAGGTGCTTGTGGTACGCAGTGAATTACTCTGCTGAGAGGAGCTTACTAACTGTTGAGTGAATGAGTGCACCAATGAAAGAAAGAATGACGAATTCCCTTAGGCAGATGGAGAACGCATTGCCTCACTGGCCTCACGTGAAACTGCCTTTGTTCTGTGACCTGTTCTGAGGCCTGAACAGAGTACAAGTCCTTTCAGGGTCCCCTTCCTTGCAGAAGCTGACCCAGGCTCCAGAGCAGCATTCAGGAGCACTGCAGGGGCTCTTGTGAAATTAGTGCTACCGAGAAAGCTCCTTGGTCTCCTTAAGACAGGGTGTAGGGAACCAGGCATCTGCTGTGATTCAAGAGAGTGTTGTGCCTTTGCACGTGGATGGGGGTGTTGATAATGAGTGATGGGGGTTAAAAGGATGAACTAAGGGGAAGTGAGCAGCTCATGCCCGCAGGTGATTGGTCTCCCTCGCTCCCCAGAGAAGCAAAAGGCTGGCCCATCGTTCCTTCTCAGCTCCATAACGCTTTTAGAGGAGGATAAGGAAAAAACAACAACCACCACCTTCAAAATAAGCATCAAGGGCTGTATTGAAAGGCCAGCAGATGTGACCGGCAGACGGGGATGTATGTGTGGAAAAGGAGTTGGGGCGTCCTTTGGGGATGGTCGGACGTTTACGGATCACTTTCTCCAGATTTATAAACCTCCCTTTTTTCTTTTTTTCCTAACAGTTGAGCTGGTAGAGTTTAAACCCCTATTCTTCCTTAGGCTGCTGTTCCCCAGGGAACTGCCCAGACTTCAGACACTTCCAAATCCTGCAATTAACTTGAAAAAGTAAGATTAGGTTTACTTTATAGTGCTTGGCCTGTAAATGATGATAATGAGGAGTTAGGGCCACCCAGCGCACATCAGATGAGCTCAGTCCTCGTAAATGCATTTGGCAGGGATTGCATTGGGCCTCCCTCTCCGGAGAGGCCTTTACCTTTCGAGTTGGGAGACCCTTCCAGTTTCAGAAGCTGCCACTGCTCATTCATTGTGTTGCCGGCTTGGTGGAGGGGATCGGGTATGGGTGGATGGAACCCTCAGGATTCGGTTAGCCAATAGCACCGTCTGCCCCTCTCCTGCCTTCACCCACTTTGCCTCCTGCAAGTCATCCTGGAAAGGGATTTCATGAAAAATTGCCTTACAAGGAGGCCCAGCATGAGGTCCCTGTAAAGGCACAGGAATCTGTGCTCTCCGGGGTTCAGCATCTGCTCCTGTCCCCTGTGAGCTCAGCCTGGCTTCAGGCTCTGTGAGGCATCCAAAAACTGGCAGGGCCAGGCTGGAGTTCAGGCTGCAGATGCGGTCCTGCTCAATGCTTTCCTCGTGCAGAACCCTGACCTCTGGTTCTGTGTCACGTTCGTACACACGCACCGTAATCTGAACGAGACGTTGACAGCCGGAGCATCCCTGTGTTGCTGGATTCAGACAGATTGCGATTAGCCCCCAGTGAGAGGAGATGACACACACAGCTTTCCTGGGGGACTCTGGTTTCGTCACCTTTTCACCAAATCCCACCCGCAGCTCTTCCCCCTGGCCTCACCTCGGCTTCTGATGTAAGCTGGAGCCTGCGTCTTGCCTGTGTTGATGGACTTCCAGAGCCTGAGCCCCTCTGACATTTTCCTGCTGACTTTTCTGTGTTCAACCCAAATAGGAAATGACAGGGATGGTTTCTGTGCAGAGAGAATAGGATTCATGTGATTACTTTTAAAAACTCATTCGGAAGTTTAATGTACACACAGACATAGACACACACGGAGAAAAGCATATCTATCACAAGCGTTTAGCTTGATGATTTTTCATAAACGAATAGCAGTTGTGAGATCAAGAAGCAGAGCAGGGCCTCTACCCCTGAAGCCCCCTAGGGGTCCTTCCTGCCCACTCCCCGGACTGACCATTGTCCCAGCTTCTAACCGCATAGATTAGTTTTGCCAGTTTTTGTATATTACTTTAGTGTAACCTGTGTATATATTCTGTTGCTGAATACATGATTGTGGGCTCCATCTGTGTCATTTTAAGTGTTGTAGATTCCTTACTAATGGGGTGCGTTCTCGTGACTGCCTTTCCAGGATCATGTGTGCACACTTCGATGAGGTCTGTACCCCTAGCGTGGAATCATTGGGTCTTGGGATGTGCCTACCTTTGGCTTTTGCAGGTCCTAATAAGTAGTTTATCTGTTTAAAGAATAGCTTGGATTTTAAAGCAAAGTTGATAATTGAGTTTAAGCTTCATGGTCACATGTGGTTGGATGGAAAGGTTTCATGGGCAAACCACTGCCAAGAGAGAGTCCAAACCTTTGGGATGGAGAAATTGCTGGCATCACGGCATCTTCACCCTTGTTTGGTGTTGGGGTCCTGGGAAGAGGTGGCCAGATGGGCTCATGTCTTGCTGTCCCCGAGCTGGAACAATTATTTCATTTTTGACCCTTCTCTGCATGTCCTCCTTCTTCCTGTCCCTCTTCTTCATGGATTTCTTTTCTCCTCTCTGAACTTCTCGAAAAAGCAGTTGTATCCCTGGCCCTCCCGCCTCTGCCACACACGTTTCACATACATTCACACACGCACATACCCCTTGCCTGTGGGAGGACCAGTTCCTAAGGTAGTAATACAGTCAGGGGAAACACAGCATGGAGAAAAGTGTTAATTATCCTGGAGGAAAGTGTGATCACAATAACTGCAGCTCTTCAGAGAAAAGCTTATTTAAGAAAAAATACGTGGTAAGAACAAGCATTCCCCAAATTACTGTGCCCGAGGCCAGGCCTGTACGAGGCAGCCCCACTCTTGCTCTCATGCTGTTCTTGCACGGTGACATGGCCAGCCCATGTGCAGCAGGCTGGCCAGCAGAAGCCACCCAGAGACCCGCAGATGAAAATAACAAGGCAGTGCATCCTCTAGACGGCACATTGCCTTGGTAGCCAGCGCCTGCTGTGCATGGGGATGGTACCACCCACTCCTTCCTCCAGCCTGGGTCTGGCCCCAGACCCTGTGGCTTGGAGTGAAGGTTCAAGGATCTGGGCACCCATCAGTTGCTGTCCCCAGCCCTCCTCAGGGGACCTGTTTGGGGGGTTGGAGTGGAGGCCAGCCGAGGGACCTCTGCAGAGGTCAGATGTCAGGCTCCTCCTGCCATCCCGGGGTCCCTAAGGGTCTCGGTTACAGTGGCAGTGCCTCCTGGGAGCCAGTGCATAGAAGGCATCTATGCAGAAGCTGACTGGACACCACCCAAGGGGTCTGTGGGCAGCCTTGGCACAAGTCCAGTGGCCCTAGACACAGAAGAGTATCCTGGGGAGAGGTGACAGCCTGGCTGGAAGCAAGCATACTAAGCGAAGGCAGGTGACCGAGTGGGTCCAGCAGGGTTGTATGTCGCCATCACTGGCTCCTCTCTGCCCTCTGACCCTGTGCGGCCCTCTCTCCTCGACCACGGCAAAGCCCCGGGCAGGGTGGCCACCCCTCTCAGTTCCATGGTCTGCTCTTTGGACTTGATAGGATACCGTGGACCCTGATGTGGAAGAGGAATGACTTGGGACCATCCTCATCTCTGTCTTCTCTCTGTCACCTGAGAACCAATAGAGACAGCCACTTGAACAAGGTGCGAAGATGGTGGTTTCGGTACCTCCTGTTACTATATTCTTCCATCCATACAAAGTCTTAGATTTGTGGATTCTTTAAGCCATACTAATAAAACACCGATCTCTTCATTTCCCCTGAAAATCGTCAAAGACCCATGTGACTGACTACTTTTGGGGGCTTTTGGCCTGCCGTGTGGTACGTGGGCTGCCACCAGAATTTACATAACTGCCACTGAGAACAAAGGTTGGTGGCATTTCCATTAGCCATCATGGCCTTTACTGAAGCGGACACGAGGGTTCCGTTCTTCTGACACAGCGTGTAGATCCTCTGTACCACCTCGTCCTGCTGGGAAGCGAGGGCCAGCTCTGCAGTGTGAATCTGCATGTAAGAGCATACTGTTTCCAGTGCTTTTCCCGTTTTGGGTTGCTGGGAGCTCCAGGGACAGTGACCCTCTGTTCAGGGTGGGCTGAATTACTTGCATGCAGATGGGCAGACAGGCCCGGGGAGGTGAGGGAAGCCAGTGTAGGTGCTGCCTGCGGTAACACAACCTCCTTGGGAAGGAGTAAATGAATATGGAGTCATAGACCTCCTTCAGCAGGGGGCCCACTGTCTCTGGTAGGCAGAGCCTGGTTCCTGGGCAAGTGAGGTATTGAAGGATGGAAGCAGGATAAAGCAGGTTAGGCTGGGTGTGAAGGCTAAGCTGGAATGTAGTCTCTGTGGGGACCAGCTAATCCCACAGGGAGACCTGGAGCACAGTTACATCTCAGAGTTGATCCTGTCTGGGGCAGAGTGAGCCATTTGCTGTCCACTGGCTGCCTGTGGCATGGGAGGAAGAACCTGTCAGACAAGGCAGCTGCCTTGGAGAAGGGGGCAGATGACTCCATTAGCAGCCAGCTCTCACAGCAGCTGGGGTGGTGCCTGCGAAGGGCAGGGGACCTGGGTGGGCACCAGCAAATAAGCACCACATGGCCTGCGGGCCTGGCCTGTGTAGGGCTGCTACTGGACTTGGGTCCTTGGACCAGTAATGGTAGAAACGAGTCCAGACCCCAAATGTAAGGGCACAGGCAAGGCTTTATTAGGATAACAGCTGCAGCTGAAGGGAGACATAGGACAAATCGGTGTCAGACTGGCCCTCCAAATGATAGTCCGGGTAAGTGTTAAATGGGCTGAGGTGGGAAAGGAGTGATGCGTAAGCGTGCAGGGGGGTGGAGTCTCGGGAAGTCGGGCGCGCAGGCGCAGTGGACATACATTGTATGTTTCATCTACATGTTAAGCCTCCACCTCTGGGTGGTTTTTTGTTTGTTTGTTTGTTTTTTAAAGCATGAAAGTGATGGGAGAAGTTGGTAAAAGGTCGCATTTGGTGGTAGTTTGAACCTGTCTGGGCTTGCTCCTTGGACTGTGCTCTGCTTTTCCAGGAAAAGTGGTAATGGGCAGCAGGGAATGCCCCAGGTGCATGGGGCCTTGTTCCCAAGTTTCCTGTCTCAGGGCTACCACCTCTCCCAACCCCGTCCATGGGAACTGGACCTCCCCTCCCCGGACCTGCCTGTTTGGACTATGCCACTTGGACAGGTCCATGTGGCTTTGCCAGGCAGGACCTCGTGGCAGGTTTCAGCAAAGCAAACAGTTTTATGTAGTTGGATAACCACATAAGAGGGCAAAACTGGGGTTCAGAGATGTAGCTGTGAGAATTGGAGAGGGTTTGGGGGCTCCAGATGTTTGGGGAGGCATACCTGTTTGAGACCAATAAAAGAGGACTTTTTTTATTGGTGTTTTTTGTGTTGCCGTACATTCTTGTCTTATCCGTGTGCTCTGGGGCTCCAGAATCCATGCAGATGCTAAGTGGGGCTTGGGAGCTCCTTCCGTTCTCAGTACATGCACAGCTCTGTCCTGTTGGTCCCCGCTGCCTCCACCTCCATGCTGTCCCCACTCAGGCTGGGGGCCCTTTCTCAGAATGGTCTGGCTCTTCAGGCCACTCCATTTCTCCATTCTTGAGGTAGACTTGTTAGTCCAGAAAATCTCTCCTTGTCTAATTGTGGTGGGCAGGCAGGCCAGGTCCGAATTGCAAAAAAAGAAAAAAAAAAAAAACAAAACACGAAAATGTGCTTGTAGGTAGATTTACCGAGCATGCCTGGTGGTGTGTGTGAGCAGGGGGTAGGGGATAGGGGGAGAGACAGTCCCTGGGCTGGTATTGATAAGTAGATAGAGGTGACTTAAAACTAGCACTTTCATTGGTCTGCGCTGGTGGTTTGTGGAGACATAGTGGCATTTTGAGCTCTGTCCCTTCTTGGGACAGATGCTCTTTCCAGACTTAAGAGTGGTGGCTCTGAGTCTAGAGCTTTTGGCACACCTAGCTTTCATTCAGGGCAATTCTGAAGAATAGTGAATTAATGTCCCCAGATAATGGGGGTCATTTTACTGCAGAATGGCTGCCCTTTGTCTCTCTGGCAAAAGGGTGCTGAGAAATGAATGTTCAGGGCTGTGGAAATGCTGAATAATAAGTGAACTTGATCCCATCAGGCGGCAAGGGCTGAAAGGCTCCCTCTGAGGGACCCAGTTATACCTTCGCGGTCCCTGGACTGGTGCTTTGGAAAAAGTGATTGGCTTAAGTGTCTCTTTCTGTTGATGTTATCAGATTCCCCACCACAGACTTTGATCTCAATAGTGAGTTGTAAGTTTTGAGAGTAACTCAAAGGATTTCCTGGAAAAGGTGGAGGAGGGGAGTTAGGCTGTGGGGTTGTGAATGGGTGTACTGGAGACCCAGAGCCAAGGGAAGATTAATTTACACAGGGAGGGAGGGATGCCGGGCCCTCATGGGAGTAAAGAAAAACCCCAGTTTTTAGAGGTGCTTCACCTTCATTCATTCTTCCCTTCATTCATTCCTCCTCTGTTGAGTCAACAGACAGGTGTGGGATGAGGTCGGTTTTGCTGGCATTGTGTTTGAGATGGCCCATATAGATTGGGGTTTGGACAGTAGAGGTCTGGGCTGTGGAAAGGAGCAATTCTTCACTCTTTTCCCAGGACTGTACTGCAGCAGCTGGGATTGCAGCTGACATTTTCTACACATTTCCATGTTCTCAAAGGACAGGGTCAGTTTTTGGTTTTCTGGTTAAATTCATGGGGCAAGTTCCCTCCCTTCCTTGTGGAATGATTTTCAGAAATGGTAAACCTCAACTCTCATACAGATAGAAAATGAACATATGTTAAAGATTTTATTTAACTCATGGAGGAAGAAACTGGTAAGATGTGAGGAACATTTCAAGGGGAATCCGAAGAACAGACGCCTTTATAGATCAGGAGTGTTGAAATGAATATGCAAATCGAGGCAAGAGGGGTTTCTTCCACAGCAGGGGAGAGAAGTCAATCTGCACATAGAGATAATAGTTATTATTATACATCACTGTCAGTTTACGGAATGGTAAAATAGCTCAAGGGCCATGAAAAGTGAGAGACAACTTGGAAAGGTGTGTTCTAGATGATGCTTGGTTTTCTGTTGAAGTGCACATTTTTCCCTGTCCTCTTCTTAAGAAAGTCCAGTGTTTTAAGCATTAAGCTTGCTCCAAAAGTGCCTTTCTTTCTCTTTATTAATATACAAATAGCAGCGATAAAAGTGTTTCTTTTTCATTTTTGAATGCATGATGGTGGTTTTTGTGATACTAAGGCCAAGCTTACTACTTACCAAACAACTTCAAGAGTTATTTTGGGAGAGAATTACTCATCTTAGCTTGGGTAGTTTCCTAGGACCTATATTAATGAGTAGAAAGTATGATTTACAGGAATTGTATATATGATTTATAAGAATATTGGGTATATGAATAACATGGAAATAGTGAATCTGTGAACCAGAAATGAATCGGCTCAGACAACATAGACTATTCCAGAGCACAGCTATTGCAGGGTTGGGAGGGATGGGAGGTAGGGGAAGAAGACACTTGTAGAAGCATCTAGATAATTTCAGAACACAATTCCTGAAAAAAATACTTGGGAATTTCTTCATGCATTAATTTTTAAGATCTGAAAACTTTTAATGTAATTTAACTGAAGCCAATATTTTCCACAGTTCCCAAGGATCTAAAATCCTAGTTGTTTCTTGTTTGCCTTTCTGAACCTTATTCTAAAAAGGTGTGTTGTAGTTATGAAAAAAGGAAGGACTAGGGAATTTATGGTGGGATTTAACTTACATACCTCTTCTGGTTTATTGTGAAAGTACTTCTTCATGACCTATTGGTAGCCCTCGACATTGCTGTCCCACTGTCCTATTGGAAACCTGTCCCTTCTTTTCTGGACCCTCTACATTCCCTTGCTTTCCATTGCTGGGATTATTCTCTTTCACCGGTTTTCTTCTCTGTTCCTGGGAGGCCCCACAGGCACTATATTCCTCTCTTACAGCCACCTTCCCCTGGACGCTGCATCCTCGTGCAGAGAACCAGCTCTCACTGGGGTTCAGAGGGTCATGCTCTCCATTTTTGCTCCAGAACACCATACCAGCATTTCCACCTGCTGCTGGAGGTTTCCACCTCAATATTCTCGCCCATCATACTCAGTACGTTTGAATTGCAAGTAATCCAATTCCTTCCGTTGAAATGTAGTTCTTCCTTTTGAACTTATTTTCCCAGCCACTTACCAAACACTGCCAGTTTGTTCTTCTCAGGATCTCTTTCGTCAGTGGTCTCTTCCATTCCACTGTTGCACCATAATCCAGGCCTTCGTCTGTTCATCACTGAGTTGTTACATAGCTTCAACGTTACCTGAATTCAGTCAGTATCCCTTTAGTGCCTTGGGAGTGGATACCATGAGCCAGACCCTGACGCAGCTGGTGGGGGTCCAGTGCTTCTCAGTCTACAGAAAAGACAGACATCAATTAGATGCTCACACTACTAAGTGTATGATTATAAGCTGAGGTAAATGCTGGAGGAAAGTGGTGTAAGAGTGTGTAATGGGAAACCCTAAATTAACCTTCAGGGCCAGACAGGCCTCCTTGGAGGAAGTGATCCCTGAGAGCACTGAGGAATGAACAGGTACTAAATGAGCAAAGGTGACGGCTTGAGTTTATCAGGAGAGGAACCTAGTGTTTCCCAAGTCCTGGAGGTGGTGGTTGGAGGCATGGTGCATTAGCAAGACCATGCCTAAGACCCACGTGCTGCAGTGATGTGAGTGGGGGCAGAGCGATGAGGGATGAGCTGGGGGCAGGGGGAGGCAGGGGCAGGCTGACGATAAGTTGCAGTACAAATTCAGGTATCTGCATGATACCTCGAGGGCCTAGGCTATGTGAAAAAAGAGGAAGGCAAACACTGTATGATCTCCCTTATATGTGAAATCTAAAAAAGTCTCGGCGAATTGGAGAGCAGAATGGTGGGGGATGGGCTGGGGGACGGGCCAGTGGAAGATGTTGGTCACAGGGTACAGACTTCCAGTTATGAGTAAGTTCTGGAGATCTGATGAACAGGATGGTAACTGTATTCTACAATCCTGTATTATATACTTAAAAGTTGCTATGAAAGTAGATCAGAAATGTTCTCATCACCCTGGTGTATAAAGTAATTATGTGAGTTGTTGGAGGTATTAACTAATGTTACTGTGTGGGAAGCATTTTGTAACATGTGCAAGTAGCAGATCATTACATTGTAAACCTTAAACTTCCACAATGTTATAAGTCAGTTATAGCTCAATAAAGCTGGAAGGAAAAATCTGGTGTCTATCTTCAGAACCAAGGGGAGTCTTTGAAGGGTTTTAAGCAGGAAGGGCATGACATGCCCAGATAAGCCTTTTCAGAAGGTCATTACGACTGCTGTGTGATACCAGAGATGTCCAGAAGACAAGACAACCTGAAAATCCTCTTGATCCGAAGCAACAGGAAATACTGGATAATATCATAGCAGAGCTGCACTTACTAGGAAGTAAGAGCCATCGCTGGAGCTTTGAATAAAGGGAACACTACTTACCCAAGGAGCACGCTGGCCCTGCCTGCTTCATCTCCCTGGTGGGCATTTGCCCATTTCAGTGAGCAACGGATGTGCCTTCTGTGATTACCCAGGGACAATAGACAAAGCAAGGGGTGTGAATGGATTGGGGAAGTGATCTGAGACCCCAGTGTGAAAGAGAATCAGTAAAAGGGGGGGACCATCCACTAAATCTGTACCCCACAAAAGAAAATGCTAAGAAGTTTGTCTTTTTTGAGCTGGGCTCTGGTTGGGAGTGGGACAGGTCTTCTGCAAAGATCTCTTTCTATGCACACTGCCCTAAGTGGGTGTGGGAGTCCTCTTTATACTGTGTTCATGGTCCTGGAACCCCAGGCCAAGAAATTAACATAATAATGAGCCCTGTGCTGGTAGTCACCCTGGGATTCCTAGAAGAAGCATCACAGTTTTCTCTGATATTGTAAGTAGAATTTAAGCTGGAAGATTTTCACATGATTTTATTCTTTCATATATATGAATCTATCTGCACATATGTGTATACATATATGAATACATACACATGCATATATTCAATGTGTGTTCACATACATATGAAATTGGAATGTATTTTAGATTGTATAAAGCAATGATGACTGTGTAAGCACACGATCAGCTTGGCCAGGTAACCAGTAAAGCATTTTTTAACTTTCTGTACTTTTGCAGAAGAGAGTGATGTGTTAATTACAACTTAATTTTATTAAGTTAAATGTGTATGTTATAAGTTATCGGGAATTACTAAAATACTATGAATAGGGTATATGATTTCCTAACCAGTAGAGGAGAAAATTGTGTGTAAAACCCTATTAATCCGAAAAAGAGAGAAAAGAACAGACAAAAGGAGAGAAGAAGAAAAAAATATAACCAAATGAGATGGTAGAAACAAATTCAAATATATGAACAACAAGACCAAGTTCATGACAGATTGCTAGATTGGGTTCAAAATATTTCATCTTTATGTGTTTTCCCTAGAGGACACATTCACAGCATACAGGCACAGATCATTGAAAACAAAAAGATGGGAAAATATTGAAGGCAACTACAACCTAAAAGACAGCACTGGGTTGGATAAGGTTGGATATTATTATCCAATAAAGTATACTTAAAGGCAGAAATTATGACTTGGGATAAAGAGATAGTATTTAATGGTAAGTGATACAGTTAACTGGGAAGATAGAATAATTCTAAACTTCTAAGCACTTAATAACATAGTCTCAAAATAGCATAAGTAAAACTTGGTTTTTTAAGAAGAAACTGACAAGAACAAATTTATAATCATATGGGGGAGATAATACAATTTTCTGAGTAACTCACAGATCAATTATAAAAAAAATCATGAAGGATATAGAGGATTTGAAAAAAGTTTTGATCTGATGGACATGAATAGACTAGAGTATATTGTTGAGAGCTCAACAATATGTAATGCATACTATTTTCAACTTGTATAAAATGGAACATACATAAAAATTCACCTTGTACCAGGCCATAATACAAGTCTCAAAAAATGTCATGGGATTGGAATAACACAGATTAAATTCTTTGACCACAGACAGACACTTATAACCTTGTTAAATATATAGTATGTTACATTATATCATAATACATTGTATTTTATTATATCAGAATATAGGAATATTAAAATTAGATATGTTAACTGTTCAGTTTAAGAGGTAGGAGGAAAGAAGAGTAAATATACTCAAATCAGAAGGAAAGAAATAATAAAAAATAAGAGTAGAATGAATGAAATAGGAAGCCAAGTTATAATAAGTAGAATAACCAAAACCAAACTTTGGTTCTTTATAAAAAGCAATAAAATGCACAGACTCATTGACAAGTCTGGCCGGCACAAATGAATAGTAGTAGGCATGAGAAGGAGGACATGGATACAGCTATGGCAGATATGAAAAAGAGTAACTCTAAGTGTAGTAGGAAATGCAGATGAAATTGACATTCTTCAAGAAAGATTTAGCATAACTGAAGAAGAAATTGAAAACCTGAAGAGAATTGTTATATTAAAAATTTTGATATTATTTTATTAGTGTAAAATGTTTATTCATCTGGTTAGAGGCATTAATGTAATTTTCCTTATGAATATATTTTAAAAGGCTGAAAATGATCATCTCAACAGATGCAGAAAAATATTAAAAACCTCACACCTACTATCTACCTCTCTTTCTGTTTCTCTCTTGAACTTTGCAAACCAGAACTAATAGTTAAAGAGTATCAAAATCCAACAATAAAATTTGTGTTATTTAGTTAAGAAACATTAGAAGTCTTTTGGAATAAGGAAGCATTTTGCCTATCTTTTGTGATCAGTGTCTTATCTGGTGTTATAGCTAATTGTAATAAGTAAAAAAACAGATTGAAAGTAGTAGAGGTAGTCCAATGCAAGAAAGTATATTTATTTACAAAGATTGTGATTTTCTAATTAGAGAAACCAAAGAGATTATTATAGATTACTAGAATTAATGAGAAAATTCTTCCAGATTGCCGGATATAGGATCAATAGAAAAAAGCTTGTTCCATATCTGTACATTGGTCATTTATAAATAGAATAATATATTCTGCTTAGAAAGGAACACTAGTGATAACCTTAATCAGGTACCATCTCTCTCTCTGGGGCCAATCTTGATCAGGCAATCTTCCAGTTCAGGTACAGAAACCATTCCTTGTACATCAGTATGCCCAACCTCCTACCCATCGTTCCCAGAGTTACTTCCTCAATTGCTTGGCTTAATGGTTTTCTGACTAAAAAAAAAAAAAAAAATTAAATCCGATTTCTGAACTGTCTTCAGCTCTTGACACAGATCTGCAAGTCTCTCAGTACGTTCTTTGCAGGCAAGGGTATAATTGTCAAGGTAATAATTTTATGGATGAGAATGTGAGGCCCATAGCTACTGAAATTTTCATTCCTGGAGGCAGAAGGCAGTTCCCAGCCCCATCCCACATGGTGGCAACCAGTCAAGCACTTGACTGTGGAGTTGACTGTAAAGCACCCTCCAGATTGTGAAGAGTTAGTTCAAAGGGATGTGAATGTCTCATTCATTATTTTATATCGATTATGTGTTGTAACAGTAATACTTTTGCTGTATAAGTTTAATTAAAATGAATTATTAATGTTAACTTCATTTTTTGAAATTTTCTTCATGTGAATACTAGAAAGTTTTGTACATATACGGCTTGCGTTTGTTGACATTTTCTTTTCTGCAACTGAACATGGTTCTAGGTTTCTCCTTCCTAGTGGTGTGGTTTGGGATGAGGGCTTCACTTTCTCTGAGGCTCAGTCATCATCTTTGTAAATAAGGGTGATAAGTGCCTCATGTACCTTGAGTAGTTGAGAACATTCAGTGGAGAAACCCATTACCCAATGAAGTACTTGATAAATGGCACAGTTCTGTATCTACACTGGATGATTTTGTTTCTTGTTTGTCAGTCCATCTTTGTTCCAGAGCACAGCACAGTTCCAGAAATAGAACAAAAAAGGAGTTGGAGAAAATGGACCACATTGCTGGCATCTTGCCAATTTATTGGAGCCTCAGGGATTAAGACCAACCTCTAGGAATAACTTTGCTATTTGTCTTTTTTGTGGGCTTCTGATTTTAGAGAAAATTCTGTGTGCCTCACATTTTTTTAATCCTGCTGTGGCTGTACAGAATGGTAAAAATGACTATGTGTACAGGAATTGTGCAGAGCAATCTTAATACTCAATCAGAAAAATTATGATGGTTTTGTAAACTTTGAAATTTTTTGCTAACATCATTAAAATTTTAAAAATTTAAAATATTTAAGTGGTACACTTAATTTGTTTTTTAAAATATTTAGAAATAGTTAAAGTGCTTTATTTATTCATTTTTGTAAAAACAACTTATCAAGAGCAGTTTAATTAGTGCTTAGGATATAGACTGAGAATCTTTTCTAGGCTGTGGTTAGTTGTCTTACTATTTTCTGAGTTTGCATCAGGTTCTGACATTTTTTTCTTCTTCCTTCCTTCCTTCCTATCTTCCTTCCTTCCTTCCTCCTCTCTTTCCTTCCTATAGGGAGGGGAAAGAGAGAGAGGGAGAGAGAGACTCTTAAGCAGGCTCCATGCCCAGTGTGAAGTCCGATGAGAGGCTCAATCTCACAGCCCCACGATCAGGACCTGAGCCAAAATCAAGAGTCAGACACTTAACTGAGTGAGCCACCCAGGAACCCCTTTATCTTTTATTTTAAAATTGAAGTATAGTTGACACACAGTGTCACATTAGTTTCACATGCATGGCATCATGATCAGACACATCAGTACCTCACTCAGTGCTTGCCACGATGAGTGTCGTCACCATCTGTCCCCGTACAGCATCATTACAGTGTTAACTGACTTTCCCATGTGGTACTTTTCATCTCCTTCACTTATACGTATTTTAGAACTGGAAAATAGATGAGGGTGATTAAGAGGGACAACATTTTATCTCCTGAACTTTTGCCATCACCAGGTATCTCCAGGGGCTCCTTCAACGTGCATCACTTCCTTAGAGACATTGTCATCCTTTGGTCACCACCGCTTTCTTCATTCGTGCTGCTAAGTTTGCACTGAGCTCCTCTAGCTGCACATCTCGAGTCTCTGGACACTAGTGCTGAGCGACTTCGTAGTCGGCCCTTCCTTATACATTGTCGTGTAAGCCCTGGCCACCTTTACCTTCTGGTGCTACCACTTCTCATATTTCTTTGCCGCATTTTCATCTTGTTAGCCAGTTCCTTCTTTCAGTTGTTCATCTTACAGAATGTCACATGGGTTTATTATGGGGAGACAAGGGGCAACACAACCACATGACGTGCAGTATCTTGGCAGACTGAGTCAGCAATGCAGTGACCCACCATGACAGGCTTTGGAAATACTGACGTGTTGGTCACTGATCGTGGTGTGTGTGATATTTACATGGTGGTCACGGGCAAGGGGGGCTAGCGGTGAAGTTTGTACTTCTTCACAGTTTATAGAAACTTGAACTGTGTTTTTGGGGCACTGCTCTTATTCAACTCAATTGTGGCACCTGAAATTAGCACTTCTCATAACTGTGCAAAATGAGGGCTCTCATTTTTGGCATGCTCCAAAGTTATTTCTTGGGACAGAGACACATCAGCACCTCCACTTTTGTCTCTTATCCCTTGTCTGATCTGAAAGACCACCTTTCCTATTTGTAGTTCCCAGATGTTACCTTGAGGGTATGCCAACTATACAGGGGGAACTCTGCAGGGATCAGTGTTCATTAAGTCATTCGACAGCTATGTCCTCCATATCCGTCTGTGCTGGGCACCGTGCTAGACTCTGGCATGTTTGCTGGCAACTGAAAGTGCCTTAAATTGCTCTCATTTTTGGTTTTTGGCAGCTGACTTTCCAGCATATTTTCCAAACCACCACTTATACCATTTTCACAAAGTGACTTCTTTCTTGCACAAGTTTTTCCTGTCTTGAAGTCACTTTAAAATGCATGCCATCAGAGCCTCAGGTCCCTCAGATTGGACTATGGTCTGCATCTTGGCACATCAGATGGGACAGTCCCTTTTCTAAATACAACAATCAACTAATGGACGTGGTCTAAACTTGCATAGTTGTTTGTTAATTATTCAAAGCATGTTTCATCAAAGCCAGTCTCATTTCTCAGCATCTTCTTTCTTCAGTGTTTTTAATTCACCTGGGGATTATGGCTATGATACTCTAAAGAGCATCTTAGGGTTTATTTAGAGTCAAATGTCTCTGCCTGGAGTATTAAATTCCACTGAAAAACTGCTTCAACCAGAAGATAGGTGTGGCCAGAGGGAAAGGTTCATGATCTTAGAGCTTTAAAATTAAAAAAAAAAAATTCTTTTGAGATTCATTGCCATTAAATACATTAAATAGTTTTGGCAAATGATGTATTTGCTTAAGAAATTCAAAGCACTCTTTTTTTTTTTTTTTTTTTTTTAATAAAAGAGCTCTCTGGCTCCTAGTGGTGATGGGAACCAAACACTTACTGAGCTCAGACTGTGCCAGGAGCTTTTCCATATCATCATACTTAATCCTTATAATGGCCTTATAGGATAGAACCGTTTATCTGCATTTATACAGTTGAGGGACCTGAGGTCTCAGCAGGAAAATTAAGATGCCCAAGACTTAGCATCTGTTAAGTGTTAGGATTGGATTTTGAATTTTGAGTTTGTCTGATTCCAGAGTGCTTTTAGTTTTCTATATAGAAATGATTGTAAATGTCTGGCATACTGAAAACTGCTGACCTATCCTGATCCCATTACAGACATCACCAATGGATAACCTATTTATTCTCCTTGCCTTATTCTGTGCTGCAGCCCATAAAGATGCTGAATGAGCTGAATGGAAAATGCTTCTCATCCTTTCAGTGTTTAAGGATGTCTGGACTTAGGGAGGTACTCATACAGCTGCTGGTGGACGGCTTCCAGGCCAGTTCTGCTACTCACGACTGAAGGACAGAGGTGTCCCCCTACCATCCTCCTTCTAGCATTTTCCCCATGCTCACTGTTTCTATATTTGGGATTCTAAGAGAGAGCTGAAATGTTCCCTATGGAATAGGCACAGACGGAAGAAAAACAATTATGAATTTAAATCCTGTCTTGGTTTGGGTTTTCCAGACCCTCACACCAAGGACTTGGGCACAAGGATTCAGGACTCCTTCCAAGTGAGTACATGAGGAAAGTGAGACCAAATGGGGGAAGGGTCAAGTCAAGGTGCCTTCTTCAGCAGAATACTGCTGTGGGCATCTGGGGTCCACGCTAGATCCCTGGGAGGCTGTGTGGAACTTGCCTCAGAGGCAGTAAGCTGGGGTATTTATCCGGCATATTCCAGTCCCCTGCGGGTGGACAGCTGCTCACACACACTCCTCTCTCCTCCAGGATGAAATTTTCTACACCTCTCAGTTGCCTCTGTGCCAATCAGCCCCCTTTGGTGCTGGGAATAACCCTCAGGCTGAGAAGCTATCAGGTGCAGTGTGACGGAGAAGCTCTGAGTGGACCCCGTACCAAGGATGATCACACGGGGACCATCAGGGCCTGGAGCAGGGGCTTCTCCAGTGTCTCCTCCAGCAGACATCTGTTGGGTGATTTTCCCACATGCTGGGATGAGAGTTAAGCTGATCCCACTCCTCTCCCTTTAGAGAGTCTCCTAGATTCTTTATATTCTGAACACCTAATGTCATGGGGTGGATGGACCCCAAATGGCCTGTCTCTGTGGCCAGGCTACATTCTTAGTTGTTGCAGCCCAGCCATGTGGACTTGAAATTTACGGTGGTGGTTGATTGCATCAAAGACAACGCTGAATGCTGTGAGTGGCTCCTAATAAATTCCTTGTTATCTTTTACAACCATCTCCGGCAAGCATTGTTCCTCTTGACACAGTGGGCCGCATCAGCCAGAGTGAATGTTATCCCAGACAACCATGAATTGAAGACCAGAGAGAGTTGGGGCTAAAATAACTAGCTTTGAAATGCAGCCAAACTGTCTTTCAGCAGTGGAAGGGGCAGATTTAAGGCAGGGGGACCTCAGGTGACCTTGGCGCCAACGAGACCCTTAGCTTTGGGAGACCCTCAAAGTCACAGGTAGCAAAAATCTCTGCTCCCAAAGCTTGGAGTAAGAAGAAGCAGCCATGGTGGTGACAGGGTAACGATGTATTTGTGGTAATAGGCGCTAATTAACCCGGACAGCTGATTTTAATCATTGCTGTCATCTGCTGAAATCAGCTAGCTGACAGAGTGGTTTGGTTTCATCTTTTCCAATAGGCGGATATGCGAAAAGTATTCTTTCCCCCTTCTCACTCTCTTATTTTAGCTTAAGAAGAACCAGCCTAAAAGGAGAACGGAGGATTCATTTCCAAGAACCCCTTTACAGTTTCCCTTGAGTTGACTTGGTACCTTTTTTTTTTTTTTTTTGCATGTGGCTTTGTCTCACTGGATCATGTGAACCAGGCAGAGAACAAGTCCACATCAAGTCCACATTTCCTGTTGGACAATTTTTTTTTTCCCAATGGAGCTCCCAGGATGAACTTCTTTGGATTCTCCAGTAGACCCTCCAATATGGGGGAAGGATCAGCGTACACTCAGAGCTAACATGTTGGTAGCTCCAAGTTAAATTCTGACAAGATCCATGAAGAGACGGTACTCGATTTCATAACCTCATGGTAGGAGCTGATGTGCATTTAGATTTATAGAATTATGCAATGGGTGAAGCAAGGTCATGTGGAAACATCTGGAGCAATTCCTGGATGCTTGGTCTTCCCACGGGATTAGGCAATAGTGCTGGTCCTACTATGCCCCCAGGCAGTGGACAGAATGGTATCATTTACAGAAGGCACCCTGACGTTTGTCTGGCGGTCTGTGGCCTTTTCCTGTAGGAATGGGTGGAGACCAGGGACAGACCCGAATCTTCACATCCCCTGGGGGTCCATCTGAAGGTGCCAGGGCACAGATCATGTCCTGAAAATCTCAATCGGTGACCCAACATGTTAAGCGTAAATGACCTGCCACTGTTGGTGTTTGGAGTTTGTCATTTTTAAGGCATTTCCACTATGGCAGAGGTATGAAATTATTTCAGACCTCAAGGTCTGATGATGGAATATATGGCACATACTAATGAATCCCTTGCTAAGCGTCACCCTGGCCCAGCCCCACTGTTGCCCTGGGGGTCTGAGCTCTTCTGAGCAGTCAAGTTGGAATCCTCTGGACTTCCCAGATCCTTAAGCCACGGAGTCTAGCATTCACTTCTCTGATTGTTTTCATGGTTGTGCATTTTGAATCACCAGCATCTTTCCTTGTAGGAGCCAGGTCTATACATCCTTCACAGTCTTCTGGGAAGCTGTGTGGAGTTGCGCCTCTCCGCCCTTTGTCTTTCCAGGCTCTCCTCCTCACCCCACATCACCCTTGTCACGTACCTACTACAGGCCCAACCCAGTCTGGCAGCAGAAGGAGCCAAGAGAAGTGTACGAAATGTTCCTTTCCTCAAGGAGCTTCTGGAGTGGAGGGAGAAACAAGGCATTCACAAGTGAGAAAAAGATGGGATCTGACATTCCAGAATTAAATGTGAGCAAGAGCAGCCGGGAAGTGGGAGGGCGAAGAAACGGGGCTTGGGGGCAGAGAGGGAAGGTGTCACAGACAGGGAGGGGTGCAGGCTGACCGCTGCTCTAGGTGTGGTATGGATGTGGATGATGGGTAAGAATGTGCTGCTTGACAAACCAGGGGTTTCACCGGCCTCTGCTCATGGCCATGTCGGGGGTGCGTGCTCCGTGTCTGCCAGAGGGCCTGGGGAAAAACGGTAGGGAGGGTGGGGATTGCAGTGCAGATCAGGGAGGCTTCCTTGTCTGAAAGGGGAATAGATGCTTACTAGGTGTCCACATGGCAGGAACTCCGGCCCATTTTGCCAGGTATTCCAGTTTTCCAAGAGAAGCTGGAAATCGGGCTTTCTTTGTGACATCAGGGAAATCTTATAATGGTGTCTGAGCTAAACTCAACGCATCTGTGCTGCTCTCCAGTTGGACTGAAACTCTGGCCTCTGCCATCACAGGGTGCTCATTCCATAGGGTGGCCGTGCCTGGGAGCCTGGTATTACCCCGCCCCCATTTCCAACTGGAACCAGAGTCCGCATGCCTTGAGGGGTGGCCACCCCTCCAGGAGTTCCCAAATAGATCATGAGATCCTGACTTCAGCTTCAGTAAAGGGGGAAGAGAGCTCCTTGGTGGGGAAGTTGCCTTTCCCATGCTCAGTGCGCCGCTTGCTCTCTTGTTGGAGAGGGATTTCTGGAAGCCGGCAGTGGGGTAGGGTGGGCACGGTTTTGAGGACAAAAGCAGTGAATCCAAGTGTTGTGGTCTGTCATTCCTTAGCAACAAACTCAGCAGCTTGCCTCCCAGTTTATTAAGTCTAGACCTTTGTGGCTCGTACAACAAGCGTGATGACAAGTAATAATAGCTCATAAGAAAAAGAAGTTTTTTTTGTTTTGTTTTGTTTTTTTCGTCATTCCTGACTTATCCCCCTAGCATGGGAAATCCAGGCAAGGGTGCCTAGAGATGCCAAAAGGCACAAATTCAGAGGTAGTACTGCATGGGCTGGGAGGTCCCAGGGGGTCCGTCCTGGAGGAGGAGGCTCCATTGGGAGCACCCTGGACTCCTTAGATGTCCCAGGTTCCTCAAGGGCAGAGCCTTCCAGAGCCGGACTGTGTGGGTTCAGATTACTGCTGTCCTGCTTCTTAGCTCTGTGACCTTGAGTAAGTTAATTAAACTCTTTGTGCCATCCTCTATTCATCTTCGGATGCAAATAATAATAGTACTAATAGCAGGGATGATGATGATATCACCCCTACGTGGTTGAGAGAATTAGAGCTGCTGTATGTGAACCACTTAGAAGACCCTCTGGTGCCAGAAGTGGTTGCTATTATTATTTTTGTTACTATACCTGTAGCACATGCAGAAGAAAGATGCACCTGCCCTTGCCCGTAAGTAATAGATGCTTTTGACTCCCTGGGTGGGGATCCTTGAGGCAACTTATTTATAAGGGATGGACGTTCATTGACTCTCATGAATCCAGAAGATATCTCCTCCTCAGACGTGTCTCCATCTCCTTTCCCGAGCACCGCATAAAGTAGGGGATGTAGGTACCGTTCCTCTGTCAAGGAGTTTTGGGGAAGTGGAGTGGCTTCTTCATAGCGACCTGTCAGTTTAACCTTGGTTGCCTTTTACCAGCTGTTGCTTTCAGGAGTCAGCTCGTCAGGACGGTGGAGAGGTGCTTTCTTTAGGGAGAAGGTGGGTTTGAACTCTAGACATCCCGAATCCACATGTTCCCAGGCCCATCCAAGGGCACCATGCTTCCTCCTCTCACCAGCACTCACCTCTCACCTCCTCCTCACCACATAGGGAGGACAAGGAAGAAAACCCAGCAGGCCAGACATTCTTCTCTCTCAGCAACACTCCAAACCTGGCTGGCTGTTGTTCTGTTTTCAGCCTGGGTGCAGGCCCAGTGGGACAACGGCTGGGCACCCAGCCACAGTCACCACCCCCAAAGAAAACAGAGCCCAGATCTGTACTAACACTGGGCTCACGGAGCAGTACGTCTGACTGAGATATGCTGATGTGTGCATAAAATACACAGTGGCTGCTGAAGGCTTAGTACAGAAAAAAGAACGTAAAATAGTTCACTAATAATTTTTATCCACACAGTGGAATATTATTCAGCAACTAAAAGCGAGGAAGGCCTGAAGAGGCATGCTATGCCATCGAGGAGCCTTGAGCACATTTATTTGAACTCAAGGAAGCCAGTCACCGAAGACCACACACTGTATCATTCCGTTTATATGAAATGTCCAGAATAGGCGGATCTACAGAGACACAACATACATAATGATTGCCTCAGGTTAGGCCCTGGGGGTAATGGAGAGTGACCGCTGATAGGTGAAGGATGTCTTTTCGGGGTGCTGGAAATATTCTAAAATTACATCACGACGATGGTTGCACAACTCTGTGAATGTACCAGAAACCATTTAATTGTACATTTTACATGGGTGAATTTTATGGCAGGTAAGGTATGTCTCAAAAAAAGGTGGTAAAATAGTTTTTGCATTTATTACCTGGTAAAATGATAATATTTTTGATGTATCAGGTTAAGTGAAAGACATTAAAATTAATGTCACCGGTTGCATTGTACTTTTTTAACATGTCTGGGAGAAAATGCAAAATTGCCTACGTGGCTCACAGTATATTTCTGTTGGACCGCACTGCACTGCACATTCTCGAAGGACCTTCCTGGCTCCAAAATTATATTCTTCCACAAAATGATCCCCAGGTTTGGACTTCTGATGACTCATCTTGGTACCATGGCTAAAACCCAACTTGAAAAAAGGTTCATTTGGGTCTTTTTTTGCAAAAATAGGTTTTTGGAGAGAAATCCTGGAAGGAGGCACAGAGTCACATAAGGTGAGCCTGAGTACTGAGACTGTCACTTTCTTCTGTCCCCATGAGCCACTAGAGCCATCTGCAACTGTGGACAGGGCTGTTTGAAAAAAAAAAAATTGCAGTCTAAACCTGAACAACGGTTTCCTCAGTCGATTCTCTTCTTGGAAAGTTGACTCTGGACCATCACTGTCCAGAGGAACAGGCAGTAAATCCCTAGTTGGCAATGTGGCTTCACGGGAGCCAGTGCCTGGCTTCCTAACACTCTTATGGCCCAGCTGGAGACCACGGGAGTGTCTTTCTTTCCCCCAAAGTCTCAGTGTCAAAACACAAAGCTTGACCCCCAGTCTCATCTACAAGGAGGGTTGAAGATGATCTCCAGAAGTGTCTTTTTGTGGTCGTCCCCCAGTAGCTGTTATTCACCAGATGCCGGTTGTCCACTGCCTTAATGGGCCATCGCTTACTCAATCATGAGCCTATAGGCCTCACCTGGACCTTTTTGTTTTACTCCATGCACACTGCCCCTTAACTGCCTGAGGGCTTCCTTTGGCTGTTGGATCCTGCTGGGCCCAACAGAGGCCACTCTGCTGCCTTTTACTGGGTGCTGTAGGAAGTGCAAACTCCCAAGTAATAGAGCTTTGTGGAGATACCAGACTCTGGCAAGAGTAGAGGAGTATCAGCATGCATTAAAAAAAAAAAAAAAAAAAAAAAAAAACCCTGAGTGGCTGTATTTCCTCTATGAGTGGGTCTTTCCCTTTTGCTTCAGCCAACCCTTGGAAGGCTGACAGTCTCTGAGCCCTGGTCAGCTTCTGTATTCTTCAGCACGTGCTCCTGCGTAGGTCTCTGCAGTGTTATTCCTAAACTCCTTTACCTCTCTTTCGATCTCTTTTCATTTAAACAGTCAGGGAAAGTGTTCATTGTCTTGGGGAGGCCCAGCTGCTGGAGGTTTTGTAGCCCTGTCCCACCTGCTCCCTGCCCCTGCCCCCCACCCCCTGCCCCTGTCATCCCACATCTCTGGACGAGCTTCTTTGTGCACTGTGAGCTCTTGCCTATTCCAGCATTTGGGTAAGGGCATGAAGAAACAAGGGCTTTCTGTAAAAACCTGTTTTGTCATTTCTCCAGGGAGTAAGGCAGAAGCAAACTTCTTTAGTTCCTGGGCTTCTTTTGAAATAGCTGTGGTCACAGAGACATAGTCATAGAAAGAGTAATGATGAGGAGGATAGAAGAGCAAACCCTTTCCCATAGCTTTTCCACTCAGTATGAGCTTTCCAGAGATCCCCAGAGAAGAATAAGCAGACACAGAGTTTGTACAGGGGGATAAAGCACACGAGACAGAAAACTCGACCAAGGCCACTGCCTGTGGAAATCCGCAGTTTCCAGGACACCAGGCAAATCATGTCGAGACCCTATCTCATCCTGGTAATAAGTGCACCAAAGGAGCATGCCATGGCACCAGATTTCCATTTTAATATTAGTGCAGCGATAGATTGCCAACGTCATGATTAAATTAGAGTCAGGTACATTTTCTTGTAACAGCGATATCCAGAGGAGGGATTGGAAATGGAGCTGCTCAAAGATAATCTTCCTCTGCATCTCCCAAGAGAGGACACTCTGCTAATGTGGCTTCGCTGCTGAGGGAAGGCCCCCCCAGCCCTCTGAGGAGATACCTCAGATTGTGGCTCTCGAAGAGGGAAGGAAATAGGTGTGCAGCCGGCCAGGCAGGGAGGCAATGGGATGTCCTGCCTCCAATGCCCGGATGTCTCAGGAGCACAGGCTCTGGGGTTAATGCCTGTTGGTTCTAGAATAGAGGGCTTCCAGCCACTGGACACCACCAAACATTCTCTTCTCTGTGACGGGTGTTTGTGGTGCACTTGGCTGTTGTGTTGTTACCACACCAGTCTGGTGGTGACCATGAGGTCTCTGAGGCCTTTTAGGCAGAGGGGCACTGTTTGGAGGCCAAGCAGTACTGGGCAGCAGCATCCCATCCTGTTTTGGAACCAACCAAGGTGTTGGGATCACCCAGTGGCCGGCACCCTGCCCCATCTGGGTGGGTTCCTCATCCATACTGGTCTTGGCCACATTGCCATTATGTTTCTTTTTCCCACTCCTAGATACCGTAAGGGGGATGGTACTGATATTCTTGCTCCTCTGGTACCTTCTTTAACGTTATTTCCCCTCCAACATTTTATATGGAAATACTCAACCATTGAGCAACGTGGAAGAAACATTTAGATACTCACCACCTAGACTCCTCCGTTAACTTTTCACTATAGACACATTTTTTCTTTTCTTTTCTTTTCTTTTTCTTTTTTTTTTTTAGCCCTGGTGAAATCTCTTCATGATTCTCCCATTGATGTGTTCCTTAAAACAGAACAGTCCTATCTCTGCCCTGTCACAGATGGAAACATGGATGGGAAAGTAGTGCAAAAGGCCTCTTAGTGAAACTGAGGCAAGAATCCAGGTGTTCTGAGTTTAGGGCAGGTCAAGGGAAACAAAGGGTTCCCAGAGCAGGAGCTGGAAGATGGGAGCGCCAGGCCACGCTCTGCTGCTAAGAAGCTTGTGTCCCTAAGGGGATCACCTTCATTCTGCCAGGACAGTTCTCATGCTGACCTTGGACAAAGTGCTCCCTGCAGTCCAGTCCCTGCTGCAGTCCAGTCCCAGGCAGGGACTGGACATAGAGCTTGGGACCTTTGGCAGATCAGTGGCCTAGATTCTGAGCTGTCGGTTTCTCATCTGGGAAGTGGGGATAACAGCACCCATTTCACAGAGCTGTTGTAAAATGACCTGAGGTATTGAGACACTACAAAAATGCCCTCAAATGATGCCTGGCATGAAGTAGGCAGGTGCAGGGTCACCCCTAGGATGAACGCTGATACACATATACCTTTGTATGGGTCTGGCTACGTGGTGCTCACAGAGGGTCCACCTATTATGCTGCTGAAGGTACAGCTGTACTCTATTTAGAAACAGTCGTAGTAACAAGGGAAGTCGTTTCTGTGGAGTTAAGTAAACTTGAACCAAAGATAAAAAGAGCCTGAGAGACAAAAATGTCTCCGTTCACACTCTGAGCATCCTCTTTAAGCCTCTGTGGAAAGCGCTGTTCTGTTCGCCTCTGTGGATGAGCATTTTCTGGTTTATTGCTTCTCATAAAAGATTGAAGGGACGAGAGCACTGTTCCCTGTGGCCCTGTGGAGAAGGCCTGGGGCATCATCGCTGTACAGGACACGATTATTGGAGCTCTGCCCTCCCGTGGGGCGACCGTCTCTGTCATGGAGGGACGTACTGTCCTCGCTCCATGACTCCCTGCTTCTCCTCTGGCAGCAGCGACAGCTCACGCTTGTCATCGGAGGGGACGGGATGGCAAGTCCCAGAGGCAGCATGTTCCTAATTAAGCACCAAGTCAGGGTGGCCCTACAAGCCGGAGATGGCAGGGCAAGGCTCTCTGTGAGCCTCCAGCCCCTCCCGAGGCTCATCACGGGCTGCGGGCTTCTCGGAAATTAGATGCGCCTTTCATGGCTTCGTGGAACTCTTCCGAGACAGGGCATCCTCTTGGAGAGGTGGCAGTGTGTTTTAGGGACTCCTCATCCTAGAGGAGACAGCCTCCTGTCTGGTTCTGTTTGGGGCTGGGAGGCCATATCGCTGACTGCGGGGCTGTCATGATGGGTGACGAGAGAAGTGGGAGTGCACCCGGTGCCCCACTTACTTCATGATGGTTTGATCCCTGAGTCGGGGAGGGACTTTGCAATGAGCTCTCACTGTTCTTAGGAGGAAGCTTTGTGTCTAGGTAGGCTCATCGGTGGCCCAGTTTGTGTGTGTAAGGCAGTGTCCGGGAAGAAGTCCGTGCAGTGGTATGGTCACGTTGGTTAGAGAGTTGCCCAGCTGTGGTTTGAACCAGAGTGTGATACTTCTCATGGGAGTACTCCTTACCTTCTTAACAAAAGGCTTAGTCTCATACGTCGGTCATGGCACTCCATGCTGTTGGAAATAAAAAATTCAGAATGCCTAACATATTGGGGGATTTTTTGGGAGGGCATATCTGCAGGTAGGCTTATCAGTGCACCAGTGATGTCCTTAGGGACCCACTTTTTCCCCACTCTCCCTTTTCTTCCCTTCCTTATATGAACTTCATTCCAAGACCAGCTCTTCTCCTGGTGGCAACATGGCTCATGAGGTTCTAGGAATTGCCTCTTCACCCAGAAGGAGAGAGGATAAAGGACATGAGCAGCTCTGCCTGGAGAGTGAGAGGACTTCCTTCCCAGAGGCTGCCGGCAAAAACCTCCCCTCTGTGTCTCACTAATCTGAACAGGACCAATTGCCACTCCCGAACCAAACTTTCTGGTTGTGCGCCCATCCCTGGGGATGAGGTGGGGTCAGGCCACCCCTTCTCCATAACTGGCTGCTGCTACCCAGTGGGGGAAAAGTGGGAGAGATCTGAAGAAAAGGACCCCAGTGTCCATGATATCGACCATGACGGGCATTTGCTAACCCCACCCACGGTGTCTGTGACCCCTCTGCTCTTCCGCTGCCCACTCATCCTTCTGCCATGGAGCCACTCAGACGTGATTCCAGAGGGATGGGCATGCTCCTCGGCTCCCAGAGTCCCTCACTCCATCACTGCCTCTCAGCCCATGTGCCTACGTGTGTCCTTTTGTCGACCTCCGGTCTCTTGTTTCCTATTTCCTTCACTTTAAGAAACACTGGAAGAGGCCCTTGCTTTTTTCTTTCTGGCACCCTGTCCAAGGGCTTCCTGACCTTGGCTGGTGGTGGCTGTGATGGACAGGGTCTCTCTCGGCATTTGAAGTGGCAGGGCCTCACGTTGGGAGAGCACCGGGGCTGGAGGGAAGGGTGCGGACGCCATGCGTGGAGTAAACCGCACCAAGTGCGATGAGGAACCACGTGGCAGGTCTTAAATACTGAACCTTGATTGTCGTTTTCAGCAAGTGTTTTCAGCGGGAAGTTATTGGCAGTCTGCACTTGACAGGACTCTAGAAAATAAACAGAGCCTGATTCTTTAGGCCAACCCCAAATCCATAGAAGTACACTTGGCCGGCTTCACTGGGCATCAGGGCAGGGCGAAGGGAGGTGTTGCTCTCTGGCTGGAAGGTGAGAAGCAAACCAAGTAGCAGGTGGTAGCCTGGAAGGTTCTGGGTGCGTCAGCCTGTCCTAGTCTGGCCATTCATGTATTTTCTCCCCGTCTTCCCTTTCCTGATGCTGGATCTCTGACTTGGGACTGAAACCCGAGAGGGGATGAACGGATCCTATCTTTCTTTCCACTCAACCTTGTTTCTCTCTGATGGCTGGCTTCAGTTTCCAACTTGGAAAGGGGCAAGCAGTGGGCCAATGAATAGGAAAAAGTGAGAAGAACCAAGTGGCTTTGTGCTTAAATGAAAACCACACCAGCCGACCTCTCTTTGGTCCTGTCCTTCTCATTGTGAGGCATCAGGAGAATATTTGAGTTCTGGCGTCAGGTTCCCTGGTGAGAGGAGAGAAGGAAAGGAAAACATTATTGGAAAATCTACATGTCTGTGGCTCTGGACCAATCTCATCATCCCACTTTCTTCAAGAGGCATTCTTTCCAAAGTGAGGCCAAGGTTACCTTTGGTAGCTGACATCATTTGGTGTCCCCTCAGCCTTTCTCCAGTTCTAGTTGCAGAAGGAGTGGGTAGTTTGGGGTGAGTTCAGACTCTTGTTGCCGTTGCCCTCAAGCATGGCCCGAGGTCTTTCCCAGTAGGTGGGAACTAGCTTGGCCCACTCAGAAGTGCTGCCCAGAATTTGTGGGGCTTCATGCTTCCGGGGCAACTCATGGAACCACATGGGAACCATACAACCCATGGGAACCACAGCCCTCTTCCTTCAGGTAGGCATCCTGGATGCAACTCTGAACTTCTAGTGGGTTTATGCCCCAGTTGCCGGCAGAAGCAACCTCCATTATGTGTCCTTATGTATCTAGTGTCCATTTCCCTATCTTGCTTTCCACTCTTCCTTCCTCCTCCTACTTGGTATCCCCTACAGGGGAAACTACTTGTACGTAAGACTTTATCGCAGACTTAACATTTGGAGAGCCCTAACCAGGACACCTCCCAACATGGTGGGCATTACACTGCCACCTAAAGCATTATTCTAGTGTCACAGCAGCATTTGAAGCTTTTGTTTGTTTCACTGGGTCAGCCTCTAGCCATTGTCTGGCTCAGGCTGACAAGGTATTTGGGGGGCAGGGTTAAGAGTCCCTCTCTACCATCAGTGGCCAGCCTTCATCCCTTGCAGCCTCTCCTGAACACCTTATCCCTCAAAGCCATTTCAATCCCCATACAATTTCCTGGCACTCTCATGGCTTTATTAGTTTTGTTCATAGAAACCATTGGGAAGCTCTGTGTTCATGGTAGGATGAAAGGTATTTATGCAGAGAGAAAAAAGAGCTGTGTTTGGGAGTGCACTGCATGGACATGGTGAGGATGAAGGCCAGGGAAATTTTGATACAAATGTGGAGGTTCTCATATTTTCTTCCCACCCTTCAGTGAGTTATACAACCCATCCTCTTGGAGTGCATGACTCTCAAGGTTGGGGATGGAGGTGCCATGGGACCCTGTTAACCTTTGGTCAGATGACTCTACCCCGGATATAAAAGAATCCAAGCTCAAGGAAACTTAGAGGTCAGATCACTCAAGCCTTTTCACTTTTCAGATGCAGCAACTGAGATAAAGTGACTTAGCTTCTCCAGTAGCCTGGAGCTAGTTGCAGAACTGGCATAGAGTCCCAAGTCACCAAATGGCCAACATGGTGAATTCTTATGACCATGAGCCCTGGGGTCCTTCTAACAGACCCACTTGTTTTATTTAGTAGGGCAATGAAAGAAGATGGAGCAGGTTTGAAAGAGAAAGCTCTGAAACCAGGCTGCCGGAGCCAGATCTTTCAAGCCTTTCAGAGGACCCTGAGGACAGATCTGAGGAGACAGACATGGTGGGAAATGTCTCAGGGAGCCCACACAGCTCCGTGGGGGCCAAAGCGCCATCTTTGGCCATGGCTCACATGGTGCTCAGTGAGGCCCTTCAGGTCTCTGAGGATGTTTAGGGGTTCCTGCGTTTCCAACTTCAGAGGTAGAGAGACCAAGCAGGGAACCGTACTGGGAACTGTGCAAGTATTCCATGACATCTGTGAACAAGTTAGGAGTAAAATAGTACTCACGAGTCAGCTGTTGAAACACAGCATCCCATGCAGTGGAAGTGTGAGGTGCACCCTGAATTCTGCATTTCTAGAAAGGTCCCAGCCTATGCTCACGCAGCTGGTCCCAGGACCACTTTGTCTGGCCCAGAGCCACAGAGCTCGCAGCCTCTCCACAGTTTGTGTTCCTTTCCAAGGACCAAGAACAGTGCAGAGAGACACACTCTCTTCTTTCAGCTGGAAATTCCATGTGAAAATTCACGTGCAGGAAGCTGGTGCCCCCATTGCCTCTTCTTCACCCCGGGAGAGTGAGAACCACTGGGCTCACCCTGTAAGGCTGTAATGGGAACGGTTTTGTCCAGGAATCTGGTAATCCTGAATTTCTGGTTCTGGTTTGCCACTAAAATTCTCGGCTTGTCATTGAAACATCACTCCGCCCCACCCCCCACCCCAGTCAAGGGGCATGACCCCTGAGGGGTGATACAGAATCCCCTGGGTATCTTTCCTGGGGATTCATGGATTCCTCCCAGTCCCGCCCAGATGGTGGCTTGAGTGAAACACAGTGACACTGTGACTCTCTGGCATTGCCTGAGTTCCAGGCAATGGAAGGAACACAGGGAGGAGGAAAACCAAGCAGGCTGGGTATTCCTGGAGCTTATATATGGGTTGGAGGGTAGGGAGGAGCAATAAGGACAGGTTGTGATTCTGTCTGTGATATGTGATCTGAAGGAGGAGTAGAACTTTTTCGGGGAGCTTGTGGTGAGAGAGGTCCTGGAAGGTCAAGGAGGGCTGCCTGGAGGAAGGACTTCCCTTTGGCAGCAGTGAGGGACTCAGAGTCTCACAACTGGGCCTCCTTTGTTTGGCCATGGCACAGTCTGTATCTGGGGATGGTTTGGACTCCTGACTCATGCCTTTGGGTGGGTGCCTTGGGCAGGCCCTTGTCCCCAAGGCCATTCTTGCAGGAGCTCCGCCAGCCTCTGTGGGCCTGGGGTGAGGAAGTGAGCTGGGCTTGGTGTGAGGAGGGAAGGGAAGACACAGCAGGGGTGGAGGACTTTGCCGGGGGGTGGGGAGGGGGGAGTAGAGAGATAGCTGGGCCTTCCTTTGCCCCTCCTATGGGTTGGTTTGCTTGGAGACTGCTAGTGGGACTGGTCTTTCCGATGCAGGACACAACTGAACACTACAGCATGGCCTGAAACCTTAGTAGCCTGCTGTGTGCTCCCTGCCCTCTCTTTCTGCATCGGATGCCCTGGCTTTCCAGCAGTGGCAGGCAGGGACTGGTTCCCTCTGCCCCGCAGCCTCCCCGTGTGTGTGATGCCTGGAGGACTGCCCCTTGGGCTGTGGGGACAGCCGCTCAGGCTCCAGTGTGCTCCATGAGGCTTTGGGGTCTCCCCTGGCTGGAGACCTGCATTTCCATCCAGCCCCCAGGAGATGCCCATGCTGTAGCTAACAGAACATTCTGCAGGAGACCTCCAGAAGACAGGGCATCAGCAGCAGTGCCTGCTTCTGGGGCATAGTTACTCCTCCTCTGAGTGAAAGGGAGGCTCAGTGGAGGGACAGAAAGACTTCAGCTTTTCCACAGGGTTTTCCTTGAGGAGAGGTGTTGTGCTCTGGTGCTAGGAGGTTTGAATTCAGTGTGAAAGCTGCAGACTGTGAATGCCGAATGTGGCTGGAGCACATACAGGAGGAGAACTTGTCCTAGTGCGCTGGGTTCTCAGGATCTCCCCTCTGCCCCGCCACCACACCCGACAGTGTGTAGAAGCAGCTAGAGAGAGGAGAAGTGGGTTAAACAGAGTGTGTGGCCTTCCCACCACACCGAGGCCTCTGGATCTACCCTTCTCTGTCTTTCTGGAAGCATTGAGGCAATGGAGAAGAACCAGCGCACAGCCCACTCAGCCTCTGGCTTTTTCCTCTCCTGGTGGTTTTGGAGAGCTCGCAGCTTCTCCACAGTTTGTGTTCCTTTCCAAGGACCAAGAACAGTGCAGAGAGACACACTCTCTTCTTTCAGCTGGAAATTCCATGTGAAAATTCACGTGCAGGAAGCTGGCGCCCCCATTGCCTCTTCTTCACCCCGGGAGAGTGAGAACCACTGGGCTCACCCTGGAGAGACTCTAGGAGTGGGGTCAGGAAGGGGGCCATGTGGAGGGTGCCGCTGGGGACCGGCAGACCTTGCCCCGGCTCACCGAGTCTGCAGAAGGCGGTCTGCTGGTCGTGGGCCTATACAAACTTGACCTCCAACCCCAGGGTGAAGACCCGGGGCGCAGAGAGTGGAGACAGCTGTGTAAACCACGGGGTGGGGTATTTATAGCCACGGTAAGGAGCGCTGAGCCAGCCTAGAGAGCCAGAGCCAGTCACTGTGGCCGTTGGCTCCATCTCTTGTTCTCTGTTAACTCGGTTTTCGGGACATTATTTCTTCAGTGTTGCGTTAGGCATTCTGGACTCGGTTTCCTCGTCTGCAAATGGGGGCCTGTTGTCCTGATCTTCGGAGCATTTCAGAGTGGTGGCTCTCTCTATCAGGTGTTCAAGAAGAAATGAAGGATTCTAGTTTTCAGGGAGGGGAGAGTTAACATGGCCTCTCAAAGTGAGCCCTCGAGGCCATGTCCCCCGGGCTCCTGGAGCTCTGGGATGAGGTGGGACACAACATACCTGGGTTTTGGAGACAGCTCTGGGCTTGAGTCCCAGCCTGGCCGCTTAACCCCAGCAGCAGCAGTGAGGCGGTGGAAACGCTGCGGGAGAGCATGGGGTGGTGTGGTGCGTACGCAAGGGGCACGCAGGCCAGTCGTGGCGTTGCCAGTCGTGGTGCAGCAGCACGCCTGACTGTCTGTGCCTGCCTGTGTGTCGGTGGGAGTCACCTACTCAGAGAGTGGACAGCCCTGCCTCCCTGAGGGGCCTGGGGCCAGTATTTGGGAAGGACGGAAGCCCTGTGCAGGAGAAAGCGTGTTCATTTTCAGCAGAAGGCTGAGATCTGGGGTACCCAAGGAAATCCATTCTTGGTGTCAGAAAACTTTGGGCTCTCTAACCCTCAGTCCCAGTGAGTAAAAAAGGGTGGGGGGAAGAGAGAGAGCAAGTGAGCAAGAGAGAGACAGAGAGAGAGGCCGAAGGGGGTGGTAAGAGCAGGAGAGGGTGAGCACACAGCTCTGTAATGGAAACTTGGCATCCAGCCTCTACTTCTTCCCTTCCTCAGTGCATGTGGCTTGAGTCTCGGCTTGAGAATGTCTTCCCCTTTCAGCAGGCACCCCGCACGCTCCCCGTGGCCCACCCCGGCCCCCCTTCTCAGAGCCTGCAGTCATCCACGCTGCTTCCATCGGTGACACAGGACCTGGGAGCCTCCTGCCTCCCTCCTCATGCACCCCCTCCCTCCGGACTAATTAGGCCAACATGCGACTTCCAGGGCCTGGCAGATGAGGAGCCAAGAATGCGGTGGACAGGCGCCAAATGTTTTTGTTGACATTGCTCAAGTGCAGCTCTGTGGATCGGCGTCTGCTGGGGCAGAGAAGTCCAAGGAAGCTGGAGATGCATAAAGGGAGAGCGGGGAGAAACCCAAGTGGGTGCCTCTTCCAGTCCCCTTTGCCTTCCCCACGGCTCCTCCTCTACCCCCCGCCCCCAAAGAGCCCTCCAAGTCATGACCCATGGGACCATCTTAGTCTGTGAGGAGGCCACACTAAGTGGAGTGCCATGCATTCACTGGGGTTTTTGGAACCATTTTGTTTTCTGTTTGTGACGGCTTCATGTGGCGTATGCCTCACCACTGTTCCTGATGGTTTCCGAGGAAATGAACTTCCTGGAAGTAAGTTTAGGGAGCCCGTCTTCACTCCTAACCTATTAAAAGGTTCAGGCCGCATTGCTGATCTGCCTCACTGTACCTGAATAATGCAGCCAGATGGGCTGCATCCTCCCTAGGGATCTACCATGAATGTGGCCCTTGGGTTACCAGGCCTGGGTTCGGATCTCCATTCTACTTTGGATCCCCATTTGGATCCCCATTGCTTGCCATGTGACCTTGGGTGAGTCTTTGAACTTCTTCACACTTTGGTTTGCTTATTTGCAAATAGGGCTAATGGTTCAAAATAAGACTGCTGTAAAATGAAACATGGATGGAATGGAAAGTTCTTTGCACATAATAGACACTCAGTAAATGGAAGCCATAATAGCTCTTAAATGGTAGTTGGGGTGGTTGGCTATGGACTGGCTCTGATTTTAGGCAAATCTCTTCTACCCCGACTTCTTTACTTCAGAGGTAGGTTGACCTAGCACCAACTGCCCCTCCCTACCTCACCAGGATATTGTGAGACCAAATGGAATGGGGTATAATAGTGTTAAACTTGGTTCTCAGTAGGGAAGGAAGTGAATGCAGTACTTGCTGTCATCACTCTGATTTTCTCAGACTCTGGTCTCCACATTAGTAGTTCAGTGGTTAGTGGTCAACTATATTTTTGTTGAGATAAAAATTTGTAGGTTTTGGAATCCAGAGGTGCTGCCTTAATGGTCTCTAATGCCTGAAGATATTGAATCATTATGTAAAAAAAAAATCCTCTAATTTTCTGCTACAATAGCTGGCTTTATTTTTACATCTCTTAATTGGTATCAGCTTTTCTTTCAGAATTACAGAACCATGGAAACTTGGCCTGAGAAAGAACTTTGGAAGTCATTGGAAGAGACACTTGCTTCTCTGCAAATCTTTGGAGTCTCCCTAAGCATTCGGACTGTAGTACCACAAAGCACTTTTCTCTACCCCGATTGTGAGAACAGCAGAGTGGCCAGTCTGTTGATCTGTAGCACACCTCTGCCTTTGGATCTTATGCAGGCTGGGAAATGCCATCAGTGCCCTGCCCATATCCCTTTGTTCTTGCCTCTTCAGTGCTCACTGGTACTGTTTAAGTCTTAGCATCTGCATTTCATTGTCTAAGGCCTTTGCCTGGGCACTAGAGCCCACCTTGGACTCCCATGTACCAAGTTCAAAGTGCCAGGGAATTCATGCCCCCTGGAAATAGCCTTCAACCAATGGCAGACCGTGGATAGGTAGATACGTACCTAAGCTTGCTCACCCCTGAGTATCTGAGCTACCTGTCTACTTTGACCCCCAGAGCTTTCCAGGGGAGCCAAGCTCTAGTTGACTCATTCTGGTGACTGGCTTGAAGTGTATCATCTGTTGGCTGTCTCCCCTTCCCCACTCCATGGTCCTGTTCCCTTACAGGTACTTCCTGGGGTCACCCCCCATCCCCATAGGAAAAACCCATGTTCAGATCCTCATTTCCGGGGCCGCTGTGGAAACCCAGCCTGAGACAAATGCGCTGTCTTTCTGCACACTTGCAGATCGTTTGTGACAATAAGGTGCTAAATTCACATTTCAGGGCTGCTTGTTGGATTTTCAGGCCACTGACCTTATTGTTTCTTCCTGAGCTTTTGAGATTATTTTCTCTGCCTGTCACTGTTCTTAATCCTAAGAATTAACTGTGGAGGTTAACCAGATGATGCAAATGCCTTGCTTTCACCTTGAATTATCTCTGGCACTGTTCTCTTAGTTATGACTACACTGATGTCTGTGGCCACCACGTGGGCTTTTGCATTTCAGAATCTAAACTGATAGTTAATTCTTGTTAGGTTCCACATTCTACATTTGTGTGTGTGTGAGAGAGAGAGAGAGAAAGAGAGAGAGATGTCTAAAATAGCTGTTCTGGCTAATATGTGTAAGTTGTAATGAAATACCTTGATGATTTTATATCTGAGAGCAGATTCCATTTGACTGAGAAAGACCTTGGTGCATGAGCTGCTGCACTTATATGTGTCCTGTGGCTTATGTGAGATGTCTACAAGGACTCTGATTTCCAGAAACTTCTGCGAGTCTTACTTTGTCCATCCCCAAAATGGGAATAGGTTTTTCAACCCATACTTACTGAGCACCTCCTCTGAGCCAGGAGTGATTTGGTGTTAGAGAGACAATAGTGGACAAAGTGGACAACATCCCTGCTCCCTCTTGCTTTCCCAACCAGTGTCGTGAGGTTCAAATTCAACAATGAAGGTGGAATCATCTGGGAAACTAAAATTACCATGGAAATAGGGGAATGGGAATGATGACCTTCAGCTCTTCATTGCCCATTTCAGAACATCACACTGATGTGGCTGGATGAAGTGTTCCCTCTGGCCTTCTGTGAAGGCCACTTGGCCCATGAATTAGGCCTTTATCTTGTACTTAGATCCATTTTCTGCCCACCACACTTCTGGACGCTCAAAGGGTGACCCTTGCCTCACGACACATCTTTCTTTAGTGCTAAGCCACCAGAAAGACTGTCTTTGCTTGCTGTTTCCACCGCCCAGTGGCTCTCTGAGGTCCAGCTCTGTTATTTCTTAGCCTTTGTCTTACTTGATTTGTCTGTAGGTCAAGGCCATTGGCCACTCCTGAAATTCCCTTTCTGCTGACCTTGCCTTATGCTATTACCTGTCCTCTTTCCTTTCCTTTCATGATCCATTCTCTAACGGAATGTTGAATTCCCCATTACCTCTTCATTTCTCTTTAGTCCCCTCCCAGAAGACCCCATGCATCATGTCTCATACTTCTCCCTATTTGCTTATGACCTTCTTGGTGCTGTCTGTAGCTTAGCTCCCTCCCCTAAGGTATCTCCATCCCCTGTGCTCACAGGCAGCTTACCACCCTTTCCGTGCTCCACAGCACTTCAAGGTCAACAAGTCCTTTATGGTTATGTGCTTCTTTCTCCCCTCTGATGTGCCCTTCATCTTTGTTCTTTCTCCTGGCACGTCGGTCCCTACAGTCATCTCAGCTGGAGATCTCACCACTGTTAACCTGCTCCTCCTGTATTTCATTCAGTGGTTCAGTGTTTTTACATTTGTGCTTTCATCTCTTGTTTGTGGAAGTCTTGATATGCAGCATTGACTGGCCCAGACTCTGGGGATGTTGACATGGTGTCCTAGCTTGGGGAACCCTCCAGAAGCAGTTCCTGAGAAAGTGTTCAGTTGTGAGAAGTTTATTTGGGAGGAGTAGATGCTGGTGGGCTCGAAAGAGTCACACTGACTTCATGGACCTAATTATACCCATCTCTTCCCAAATCCATGTTCGGTGAGGTCAGCGTGGGTCATGTTGAACTTGGCCATGATGAGAATATTTACACTATGGAAATAGGCCAGTGGCTCCAAACAAGGACTCCCCCTGCCCACCCCAGAGAGAGTTGGTTGTTAAAACATGTATCAGTGTGTTACTAGGAGTGAGGAATTAAGGCAGAAAAGGACAGCAATTAATACATTGTGTTTTATCAGGAGTATTACACTGTAGACAACTGGAGCATAATCCCAGTGGAGAAGATTCTGTAATTCAGTTTAGAATACGCGTTTTGAAGTCATCCCACCGGAGTGGGTGAGGTAGTAATATACCAGTCCCTCCCAGTCAGTGGCTGAGGGCAGCCTCTGTCAGGCCCAGCAGGATCCAGCAGCCCAAGGAAGCCAGCAGGCAGTCAGGGGCTGCGTGAATGGAGTATAATGATAAGACCCAAGGCAGGAGGAATAGGCTCACCACTGAGCAAATGGTGGCTGATGGAGGCGCTGGACATTCAGCATTGGGAAATGCCAAAGCCCAGCTGTTAGTGATGTGTGGTTATGCTCTTTGTCTCCCCAGACCTCGACTTCATGGACCTCCTAGGGGAAGACCGACAGTGGACCGTGGGGAGGAAGTTAATGCAGGTGAATGACACTCTGACTTCAGAAGATGCAGGATTCCGGAGCAGCAAGAACTGCACTGAACCAGGTAACAGTTACAGCTGCTGTTGTGCACAGTGGCTGCCATTTTCTCTGGTTATGACTAAGGAAGAGCTGGACGCCATCTTTTCCCTTTGAGTTCTAACCCAGAGAGATCTTAATAACATTTAGGGCAGGTGTCTAAGAAACTGAAAGGGGACGTTCTGGGTGTGATTCTACCTCTGCATTCTTTTTCTAGGGCATGGGTGAAAGGTAAGTTAAAGTCAGCGACCCTCATGATTCTGTGCTGCTATTGAATGTGGGGGCTGGTGCTCTCAAGTGGGAAACTGAGTTGGGAGCAGGTTGGGTGAGGGTGTTCTCTGGCCATCTTTGCTTTGATCTCTGGAATCCTCTCTGGGTGGTTTTTAAGCAGGAGCCTTGTTTCTGTCACAGTAAAGAAAAAGGGGGTGGAACCATATCCTTAACTATGTTGTTGGTCTTCTTGGGAGAAGTGAATATTCATTTACCAGTGGTCATATTTAATATCTGTTGTGTCTTTATGTTGATCTTGAAAGGAAAGCAAACATAAAGGGAATGAAGGGGACTTGGAATCGTCAGAATCCAGCCCACCAAATCTCAGAGAAGGCAAGCACCCTATGGATGGTTGAGGGCCTTGTTAGTTTCAACCAGGGGTCAGGAAGCTTGTCTCACAAATGGACAGACAGGAAATATTTTAGCTATTGCCACCCATATACCATGTCTATAGTTTTTTTTTTTTTAAATCATCCTTTTATAACCCTTTACACATTTAAAAACCATTCTTAGCTCATAGACCATACAGAACAGGCATTGAGAGGTATTAGGCCTGTGCTGTACTTTGCCAATCCTGACTTGGGCTGTTTGGCTCTCTGGGACCTCCTTTCCATGGATGGTGGGAACTTGGGCCCCATGCATGCCCCTTCTGAGGGGTCAGGAGCTCAACCATGTGTTGATCCCACATCCAAAGGCCAGTCTCATTTTTAGTGTCACACTGCAAAGATATAAATAGTCTTCATTGCAGCCCAAAGAACCTTAGACCTTTGAAAACAGAAGTTGCTCTGTGAAGTTGTGTGTCTGCCTTTTTTTTGATAGAGGTGTCCTTCACCACCATCCTGAGAGTTTTAATAGTCCGTTCCTAGGCAGAGCTGGAAAGAATTAAAAATCAATTACCAGCAATCCCCCCATCCCAAACCCACAACAACCCACAATGCTATATCGTCTATATTCCTCAAGCTGGAGAATTCAGGGTTACTGTGGCTTTTACTAAATGCTCTGAAGGAATACCCTTGAAGGTTAGTGAAGCACATGGCTGCTCCATGAGCTAGAAGAAAAAATGGATGTGATGGGTTTGAGTGCCAGACTGAGCCAACAGAGCCTTTTGTAGAAAGATGCAGCAAGAACCCTGGTTGCTGATCTGTTCATGTGGCCAAATATTTTTCAGTGTCTTCTGATAACTAAGAGGCAGGTAGTGAGTGAGATGTCAGAAGACTAGAAATACTAGAAATACTAGACTAGGAGGCCATTTGGCACCTTTGGTATACCTTTGGTATGGGAAAGAATGGAGTCACTTGCAGTACAGTGACTGGCTTCGGGTTGAGGTCAGCCACCATGCTCAGGGCCAATGGTGATAGAAGGGCTTCTGATCCCTGTTGAGAGATGTATGTTGGGGGGGGGGGTGCTGTCTCTGTGAGTGGCATTGTTCATTGTATCAAGAAGCATCTTTTTCAGAGTGATGGGTGTAGAAGAATAAAGCACATTAAAACCATTTCAAGAGAGGAAATGACTCAGCCCCCAGGTAGAAAGGAAGATGTCCAGGTTTTTGGTGTTGACAGAGAAGGCACAGGGGGAGAGAGGAGGAAGGGTTTCTAGAGAGTAGCAGGAGGAGAACTAGAGCTCATAATGCTCAGAGCTAGTCCAGAAAGAATAAAGACTCAGAAGGAACATTCTCAGTGTCTTCATTTGGGGGCTATCGGAACTGGGCTTGATTTCTGGGTGCTGGACCTCAGAGCCAAAGACCACAAGGAAGGTGATCATGCCTGAAAGAGGAGGGGTCTTTTTTAAGTCCTGACACAGCAAGGGCCTGCCTGGAGTCTCTGTTCTTCACCAGACCTGCCTTGACCATCCCAGGCTGCTGTGACCATTCTTTTTGCTAAATGTTTTTGGACAAAATGTCTCTCACTGTGCTGTCCAATATGGACACTCAGTAGTGACTTAAATTCAAATTAAGTCAAATTAAATACATTAAAAATTCAGATTCTCAACTGCACTAGATACATGTCAAATACCTAATAGCTGTGTATGGCTCATAGCTACCATATTGGAGATCGTAGACCATTTCTGTCATCACACAAAGTTCTATTGGATGGGCAGGTCTAGAGCTTCCATCTGCCATCTTTCTAGCTTAATTGCAGGCACCTCAAGGATATAAAGTGGACATGTAGATTTGAGAGCTCGTCTCTTCCTGGGTTTTGGAATCACCCTCCCCTGGATTTGAATCCCAGCTTAGAAGCTGTGGGCGTTGGGCAAAATAGGCTTTCTGAGCCTCTCTCTGCTTCTGTGAGAAATTGAGGTAACCATTCTGACTTTTCATGACTGCTGTGAGAATTGGTAATGAAGTCATGAAGTATGACCAGCTTAGTGCCCTGTGTGTGGTAGTTCTGTAGTAGGAGTTCCCTCATGAATTGCTAGCTGTTGGGGGCAGCCATTCCTCCATTATAGGTGGGTCATGGATACCTTCTCCAACCCCTCCTCATAGGAATGGGCACATTCTGTTCCTCTTGTTCTGTCAACAGGCCACATCCTCAGGTGGCCCAGGTCTGACCCATCAGGAAGGTGGGCTGAGAGGTTCAAGCACTATTTTCTAGTACATAAAAGCTTGAAAGATCTCGCTATGGTAATAAGCACATCACCTCTGAGGAATGCTCTCTTTCTACAAGAACGTGGTCAAAATGTGACCACAGACACAGGTGACCCCCAGTAGCCTTGGTGCTCTTTCCAGAATGCTGTTGGAAGTCTGCTTCTCAGTTTTCATAGAACAGATATTTTATGCAAAAGTGTTGAGAGCAACAGCACTCATAACATCGGATTTGGAATTTAAATACAGTAGTATTCATCTTCTCTACCTCTAACTTACTGTGGGAGGGTGGGATTGAACTGGACTGAGCCAAGGCCTAGTCGCCCAGGTTTCCTTAAGAGGTCAGAGGGCCCTGGAGGCAAGGAATATTGCTTGTACTGGTTGAATGCAGTAGTGTCTGCTCTCAAAAGTCTTCAGTGTAGAGGCTAGGAAGGAAGCCATGTGGTTTCTGGATTGGCCTCTCTTCTGCTTTGTGATGATGTCAGCAGAACAAGAGTGTACTTCCAAAGATGATGCATCAGGCTTCCCTCTGTGCTCAGAGTAGTGATTATTTACTAGGGGGCCTGAGCATTTGGGATGCCAGCATGGCCCATGACCATGTGAGTAATGGTGTCAGGGTCATAGGCAAGAATTAATTTGGTTCTTGTCATAAGGTACACCTAGTGCTACTCATCATGTCACTGGCCTTCTCAGACTGTGTTCTAGGAACCCATGACTTTAGGTGCCATTAGAGTAAGTATATTCAGAGCCTGGAGATGGAATGATCTCCATCCTGGGTGTATCTCTGTTCAGGATAGGGGCTTACTTTGCTTCTCAAATGTCAATTTCCTCATCTGTGAAATAGGCTTGCAACTAGTTTATTCTTTCTACTTCTTCCACTTTACAAATCCAGTAGTTCCACAACATTTCAAGAAGAGAGATTAATGAAGACATCCACCCCAAGTTGACCTGCTCCGTTTTCCTAAATAACTTCTTTGCATTTGCAAAATTCCATATCATACCCCACCCCCTCCTTGGACCCTCTCTCTCCTTTCCTCTTCTCCTCTACCCCTCCCCTGCCCCATCCCCCATCTCCCTCTTTGCCTTCTTCTCAAAACTAGGTGCCCAGAGTACCTGCCCAGGGGACGATCAGGATGCAGGGTGCTTAATATAATGTCAGTGCTGTCTTTGGTTGGTGTGGTAACACAAAGATGACACATTCTTCATATGGCAGCTGCGACTTTAAAGACATGTTGTTTTGCAGTATTCTGGATTTTTTTTTAAATAGCATTCTTCCTTGCCCCTCCAAGACATGGTTTTGGTGGAAATTGGTAATTTTTTTGTGCCTCCAGAACTGCATGAAAAAGACGAAGCTCTGGGCTCCAATTTTTCTGCAATTGTTCCAGTCCTCTGTGAATTTTTAAGGTTGTTTTCTTAGCCTGACACTGCCGATTTCATTTAGAGCCTGGAAACATATTGTTTTTTGGCAAATAACACTTGAAACTGTTTACTCAGATGACCTATTAAGTGAAATTTAACTTTGAATAAATTTTATCCATGGAAAATTAAGTTAGCTAAATGTAATATTGAGAGTGGTGGACAACTGTAGCAGAAATGAACTCTTTGTAGTATTTATTTGTACACTTTGCAGAATTTTATTTATACACTTCGAAGTCTGTCTCCAGAAAAATCTATCATCTTTTGGTTTTTAGTTTCTTTGATGTTTTAAGGAAATGAGCTTTTCCTCAGAGTGCCTCCTTCAAATAAACTTTGGAAGAAAGAGCTATTTAAAATGATAGCCTTTGGCAAGAGTCTCACTCTGAGATCACTGGATGTTCTTTTGAAAAAGGGCTCATCTCCCTCTCTCTGTGTGGCTTAGTTGGGTCTAAGATCCTTGGGCCTATGCTGTAGGTACCTTTGGGGCATGCTGGGAGTGTTTACTGGATCAGGTGTCTACTGGAATGTCCAGGAAGTACATGATCTGAGAATCAAGTATGAATTGTAGTAGAGGAGGGAAGCCAGAGGTCCATATAAGTGAAGCAATATGGGTAACTTCAAGGGATGAATATGTCCACAGATTGGGAAGCAGCACAGACTGGTTCATGTTGTAGGTCATGAACAAAGTTAAGTGCTGGAGTCCTACTGGTTTTTTACTTTAAACCATAACATCAAGGCCAGCTGGTCTGGGGAGGTGGGTGGGAGGATGAGTGGTATAGGTGATGGGGATGAAGGAGCATACATTCCGTGATGAGCCCTGGGTGATGAATGCAAGTGTTGAATCAATATAGGTACACCTGAAACTAATATTGCGTGGTGTGTTCACTACCTGGAATTTAAATTAAAATTAAAAAAAAAAAAAGGCCAGTTGGTCTATAATCATAGGGCTGGGATGACCAATCTACAAAATATGAAAAGTCTGAATCTCTCATCTCTTACATGAAAAAAAAAAAAAAAAGATCCAGAGGGGATGGATGACTTTCCTAAGGTCACAGCACTTGTCAGAAACAGGTTAGAGCCCCCTGCCACCAAACTTCCATACATAGATACTCAATACATGTGGATAATTAGATAGCCTGACATCTACATGATTTGGTGTAGCACTGTCCTATAGAATTAGAATACAAGCTACAGATGCAGTTTTAAATTTTCTAGTAGCTACATTAAAAAGGTAAAAAGAAGCAGGTAAAATTAACTTTAATCATACATTTTAGGGGTGCCTGGGTGGCTCAGTGGTTTAAGTGTTGGATTCTTGATCTCAGCTCAAGTCTTGATCTCAGAGTTGTGAGTTCAAGCCCAGCATTGGGCTCCACACTGGCTGTGGCCCTTACTTAAGGAAAAAAAAATACATACATATATATGCATATATACATGTAATATGCATATATAACATATATTTTTTTATTTAACAGAATATATACAAAATATTAAGAATGACAAATCTCAGATTGCCTCTGTGTTTTATCCCTGGGTTTGAACCCAGGAAAGAACTAAGGTTTTTTTTAGGGACATCTGAGTGGCTCAGTTGGTAAAGCATCTGCCTTCAGCTCACGTCATGATCCTGAGACCCTGGCTCCCTGCTCTGTGGGAAGCCTGCTTCTCCCTCTCCTGCCCCCCCTGCCTGTGCCTGTGTGCTCGCTCTCTCTCTCCCTCTCTGTCAAATAAATTTTAAAAATCTTAAAAAAAAAAAGAACTAAGGTTTCTTTTTAAAAGTCTTAAAATCTATTCCTTATTGTACTAGCTTACAGAGCTTTCAACAGTGTTTCTTTGCAGTTATGATTTTCGTAATGATTCACATAATAGCTGTTAACACTCTTAAGTGCAATAAGTTAAGAACTTATTGTGATCCACTCTTTAATTTGTATCAGACTCCTTACGGAATTAGATTGGGTAAGGGTAGCTGCATTAACAAATAAGTCCTGCAGATGTGAGAGTTTAACACAGAGTTAAGGATTTCATTCTTGTGGAAGGTTCTGGCCTTTGGGTGGCCCTATTGCAAGAGATGGTCCATGGATTCTGAAGCCTTCCATTTTGAGACTTTCCCAGGCTTACATTTTGGTTCCCAAGGGTGTTGTGCTTCTCTCTGCTTTCAGAGGCACAGGCATGGAAGATTGTGCATAGCTGAGTTTAAGGGATTAGATCCTCACTCCTCTCACTCCTGCTCACATGCCACTGGCCAGGGCTCAGTCACATGACAACTCCTCACTTCCAAGGAGGTTGGGATTTGTATATATTAGCAGAGTGCCCTCAAAGAAGAGAGAGATCTGGTGAACAGCTAGCTGGTCTTTGTTATCTTATTTCTTCCCCCCAAGTTTTTCTTTTTGAAAAAAAAAAAAAAAGACTTCTCAGTTTTCCTTTATGCTTATCTTATTAGTAAAGCCGTATTTTACCCTCTACAGAAAAATCATAAGCCAGACTGACATCTTTTGAGGTGGGCTTAGCTCTTGGTTTGACCTTCCTGATTCTCACTTGGGCAAGGTGGTGCAATTTGACTCTTCCTCTCACCTTGGGAGGATCACAGGTGAGGTAAGAATTGTCCCATTTGAACCTCTTTGCACATTGTTTCTCTTCTTTGTAAATACAAGAACCCTAAGAAAAATAACGCATGTTTGATGCATGAAGCCATTGGCAGTAACATAAGAGCTTAGGTTCCAGAGGAGATCCTCAATCTCAATTCCATTACTTTCAACCTCTGTGGTGCCAGGTGAGTGGCTTAAATTCTTTGAACCCCATTTCCATTGTCTGTAAAATGCCAGTCAGGATGCCCACTTCACAGGGATGTGGTAATCACGAGCCAAGGAAAGCTTCGTAAACAGCTGCAACCTCATAGTATGTGCTTATTAAATGGTAGCTGCATTACCTTCGTTACTGAAATATAATGGAAGGCAGACCCACAGAGGTCATTTTTAGGGCTTTTGCAATACTCTTAGGCACCCTAGAGCATGGTGGGATTATGAAGATTATTTTTAGGATGGATAGCTTATTGAGTGCAATTTGGCCCCAGTACGGCATTTTCAATGGCTGTGTGAACGAGACATGTCAAGAGATTACCCAGGAAGCTTCTGACTAATGCTGTTTCCTGGCCTCAGAGGCCACTCTAGAGACACACAGGATGAAATAAGGAGTACAGGATTTTCTACTGCACACTAATGAAGGGTTTCACAGCTTCCAGTTCTGGGAGGAGAGGCCAGTCGCTATTTATTTCTTCCAGCTTCAGAATCCCTTTAGGACTTATTTCCTGAGACATTCTTAAAAGCCACATTCTTTAAAAGTAGCCTGGGCAGACTAATCCAATGAACGGTGCATAGAATCTTCCCGAAACACAGGGGAAGGGTGATAAGCTCTGCTCTTAGATGATTTCATGGGCCTATTTGCACAGGAGCCTAGATTCTCAAAGCATTTTTACATTCACTAGCTCATTGGAACATGTTTGGCTCCTGGAACAAAAATACCTGAAGGCCAGGAATGACTGTATTTTTGATAGATAAATTAGATCTAGACTGAGGCTGGTTAGGTTAAATAATTGAGTCATAGTCATAAATGTGGAAAGAAACTTAGGGATTCTTGATTCCAAACCCTTTTCCTCAAGTCAGGGTCCAGCTAACTATGGCCCTTGACCAAATCTGGTCTGGTGACCATTTTTATAAATAAAGTTTTATTGGCACACAGCCAGCCATACATATCCATCTGCATGTTGTTTGTGGGCTGCCTTTGCTGTAGGAAGGCAGAGCTGAATATAGCAACCTAGACCTCGGGTCCTGCAAAGCCTGAAGTATTTACTCAGTGGCCCTGTACAGGAACGTTTGTTGCCACCTCCTGCTCTAGGTCCTGGGACTGGTGCTTCAGGTGGCCTGGAGGAGAGGTGAAGGTGAGAATGATTTCCCCACCTTTCTTTCTGCTCCCCTGACCTTTCCCCCAGATGTACTTGTGCCTTATTAAAACTAGTATCCTAGTAAATATTTTTAACATCACTCCTGACCTGGGGCCCTGTAACTCAGGTATTGCCTGAGTTTTCTCTCTCATGCATAGACATACGATCAAAAACCTTCGGCATTGTCTGTCCACGTATTAGGGACATGTGTAAAGTAGAAGAGGTCATATTCATCCCCATAAAGATGCTTGAAATCCACTGGTCTGGACTAACTCCTTGTCCCAGAGCCTCTGGGTATCTGAACCAACTGCCCAGTCTTTCTTACACCTGGAATGGCTTCCCTTTGGGGTTGGAGAGTGAAGCACCCATGAGGGGCTGATGAGTATGATCAGTCCCCACCACATATGGACAGTTTGCAAGGTCCCCCCAGAGCAGTGAGCATGGAGCTTCCCTGTGTGTGTGGAGGCCACAGGTACTGGAGGGGGTGGCAGGGAATGCTGTGGGGTGTGCTCAAGCGTCCATCCCCTCCTGGCCGTGGTGCATCCCTCAGCAGTAGCTGTATGGCCTTTTGACCGCGGTGGTGACAGCCACTTCCTCCTTGTGGCCCCCGCTCCATGGGAGCTTATTCTTGCCTGCCTTTGCCTCCTTGGTGGTGCTGAAGCATACCTGAGGTGACTGGGGGACTTTTTCTTGAATCACACATTCCAGAATGATCTTGTGCCACAGATAAACCCATTTCACAGATGAAGCCAGGACTAAGGTTGAGGGGCATGAAGGGGCATCTCCAGGGTCCACCTCTGGTTGGCAGTCGAGTGAGGACCCGCACCTCCTCTCCTTTCTTGCCTCTGGCCACAGGGCTGGGCTGTGTCACCTCCCTTGTGTAGGTGTAGAGTCTGAAATCACGGGATCACCAGGAGGCCACCACTGTGCTCTCATGCACGTGCTCTCAGGTGCCTTAGGGCGGCTCTTTTCAAAGTGTGGCAGACCCACAGCAGTAGCCCTGGGAGCTTGTCAGAAATGCACATTCATGGGTTCAACCTGAGACCTCCTGGGCCAGAGCCGCCGGGAAGTGGGCCCAACCCTCTGTGTTCTCACAAGCTCTCCAGGGGCCTGCGAGGTGCACTCGAGTGTGAGGAAGCCTGGCTTAGCTCACTGGAGTCCCCTGAAGAGACTTTCAATCCAGGCCCCACCCCAGACCAACTCGAGTCTCTGGGACTGGAGTTCAGGCTTCAGGGGTTTGAAAGCTCCCGGGTGAGGCCAGGGTGCCATCAGGGCTGAGACCACGGCCTGCGGCCACCCACCTCCATGCACTGGCTGGCTCTGGAAAGCTGGCCGTGGAAATCTGGTCGAGAGGAAGAGAACTGGGTGGGTGAGCCCAGCCAACCAACCAACCAACCAACCAACCAGAGGGACGGTGTCAGCCAAGTATAAGACACCAGACCTATCTTGCTGTAGGTTCCTCAGTCCTTCTGCTTTCATTCATTCACTCCTTGTGAGTCACACAGATGGTCGTTCACTTTTAGGCTCCATCTTGGGTCTCTCTGGGTTTTGTTTCTGAGATCCCTTCCCCCAAGAAACACCAGGATGGAGTTTCACCTAGCTGTATTTTAAAATGTCCAGCTGGGGGCATCTGTGTGGCTCAGTCAGTTGGGTGTCCGACTCCTAATTTCAGCTCGGGTCATGATCTCAGAGACATGAGATCAGGCTGCGCATCAGGCTCTGTGCTGGCAAGGAGCCTGCATACGATTATCTCTCTCTTTCTGCCCCTCCCCACCTTCTCGCTCCCCATTTCTAAAAAAATAAATAAAATGTATTTCTGTGAGGGTTGGGTGAGAATGTACCTGCCTCACCTTTTAGGGAATCTCATCTTGTGTTCCAGATCTTGGTTGGTTGCTGAGTGCTCACCTCTCCCACTCCCTTTATCCCTCCTTCTTAGACCCCTGGGCTGTCTGGGACCTCCGGGCTGACCCAGGGCTGACTGTGGGCCTGAGGCCTTGGGGTGCTGACTGCCTCTCCCTGGCACTCCGAATCTGACCTGAATAGGACATGCTCAGGCATGGTAGACTCTGGGATCTTCAGGGTAGGATGAGGCCCAGGCATAGTCTCTCTCCCCAGAAGCTCACAGCAGCTCCTCTGGGCCTCAGACTTCTGAAAACAGGCTGTGTGTGTAGGCGGAGCAGTGTGGCTGAGGGCTATAGGGAGGGCATGTCTGAGTGCACTAAGTGTGCCTTCCACAGAACGCACACTCGGGCAACAGGGACCCAGCCTATTGCTACCTCCTACCTGGGGGCTCCCTATGGCCTGTAGGCCAATGGCCACCCCTCCAGTCTGCATTCATGGGGACAGGCCCCATTCGTGCCCATAACAAGTTCACATTCCACCTTGGAGAGTAAGGTTAAATAAGTACATGTCTGGGTTTTTATATTGGCACTTCTGAGGTTCCTGATATAGTTTAAACCATTAGTTGGGATGAAATTTCTATAATAGAACAATAAAATCCCTGAATTAAAGATTAGCAGACTTTTTTTAGAAGCGGACTTTGAACGAAATAGACATGAGCCCCGCCCAGTGTCTTGTCTTGTCCATCCCTGCCAAGGCCTTTGTGCACCGAGCTGAGCCTGGCTTCCCAGCCCGGAGCCTGCAGGGCTTACCCAGTGTCCATGCCATCGGGATCAGGGGCACTGGGCTGAGAAAGGGAAGAGATTAGGATGTGGAGGACTGGGGACAGGCTGCTCTAGGAGCAGCATAGGACTGGGGTCTGAGGAGTCAGGCTGGACTCAGTTAAGCTTCCATCACCTCAGTCAGTAAAAAGGTGCCTGGAGTTCCCACCCTGCGTTGGGGTCATTGAGACAATCAGGAGATAAGGGGTGCCCGCGGTTTATAATTAAAAAATACTTCTGCATGGAGGGTAGAAGTGGGGAGGCAGACCAGGGTTCCACAGACCTGGAAAGGAGTCCTGTTTTGATGTTCGGGGACTATGGGATCCTGGACCAGTCATGGAACCTCTCAAAGCCTTGGTTTCCTCCCCTGTGAAGTGGGAAAAGTCAAACAGCGAGTTTTGCTGGGAAGAGTCCTTGGAATACATTATGGAGAGTGACACAGAGCATGTTCTCAGCCCATGAATGGATGCCCATATTTTTTTTTTAAATTTTTAAATTTTTTATTAACATATAATGTATTATTAGTCCCAGGGTTACAAGTCTGCGAATCGCCAGATTTACACATTTCATAGCACTCACCATAGCACACACCCTCCCAATGTCCATAACCCAACCACCCTCTCCCTACCCTCTCCCCCCAGCAACCCTCAGTTTGTTTTGTGAGATTAAGAGTCTCTTACAATTTGTCTCCCTCCCAATCCCATCTTGTTTCATTTATTCTTCTCCTACCCCCCAAACCCCTCATGTTACCTCTCAGATTCCTCATATCAGGGAGATCACTTGATAATTATCTTTCTCTGATTGACTTATGTTGCTCAGCATAATACCCTCTAGTTCCATCCACGTTGTTGCAAATGTCCTTAATATCCTCTAGTTCCATCCACATCATTGCATTTATTTTGATGTCTGTATAGTATTCCACTGTATATTTGTATATGTGTGTGTGTGTGTGTGTGTGTGTGTATACCACACCTTCTTTATCCATTCATCTGTTGATGGATATCTAAGATTCTTTCCATGGTTTGGCTATTGTGGACATTGCTGCTATAAACATTCAGGTGCACATGTCCCTTTGGATCACTACATTTGTATCTTTAGTATAAATACCCAGTAGTGCAATTTGTGGGTCATAGGGTAGCTCTATTTTCAACTTTTTGAGGAACCCCCATGCTGTTTTCCAGAGTGGCTGCACCATCGATGCCCATATTTTGAACGCCTGCTATGCGCCAAGGGGTTTTGCACGCAGGGCCTCAATTAGTGATGCATGGAAGGTTGTGGTTATTATCCACACATCGATTAGGACATGGAGATTTCTACTGCGGGAGGACAGTGAATGGATCTGACACGTCCTAATATTGCACACGCACCTCATTTTATTGTACTTCTCTTCTTTCTACTTCAGAGATACTGCATTTTTTTTTTTTTTTAACAAATTGAAAGTTTGTGGCAATGCTTGGTTGATGAGCAAGTCGGTCGGCACCATTTTCCCTGTGACATTTACTCGCTTCGTGTCTCTGTCTAATTTTGGTAATTCTCACATATTTCAAACTTTTTAATTATATTTGTGATGGTGGTCGGTGATTACAACATGCCGAAAGCTTAAATGATGGTTAGCCTTTTTAAGCAATGAAGTATTTTTTAATCAAGTTACACACATCTTTTGGCATAATACCATTGCACGCTTAATAGACTACAGTAGAGTATAAATATAACTTCTGTATGCACTGGAAAACCAAAAATAGTCATGTGATTCACTTGCCTGAGACACTCACTGTATCACCATGGTCTGGAATTGAACCTACAGTATTTCTGAAATATGCCTGTCATACTTAGGTGGAAAATAAAAATATTCTTAGTGGCCAGATCCTCTGTGCTGCCCATGAACAGCCTGTTGGCATCAGCCTCAGTCTCCCAGTGGGTCTTTTTTGGGGAAAGGGAATGCCACTTAGCTGCATTCATATTGGTCTGTCCTGGGAAGATCCACAGGAAAATCCCTGGTAGTGGGAATTTTGAGATGCAAGCTCGGCTGTACGGAATGGATGCCAGCGGATGAAAGAAGAGGGAGTGAAGGGCAGTGAGAAGGTGGGAAAGAAGCTGGACTTGTTCTGTGCTCAGTTCTGTCCACTTGTCACCATGTGCGTCTGCCCTTTGGACGCAACTTTAAGTCAAATCATGTGAAAAGAGATGACCTATGTTCCATGGGCAATGGTCCTTCCATATTCCAGAGACCGAATTCCCCCACTGCCTGTGCTGTTTTAACCACAAGTATGAGATCAATTTGTTAAATTCTAATTTGATGAATTTAAAGGAAGGAAAATCGTAATACAGCTGTACCCATCCCTCTAATCAGATTGACCCTAACTTCATACAGAACATTGGCCCCCTTGCAGGAATCATTGTGCGTTTGTGGCTTACAAAAAGACGTTTCCTTTAATGGGGCCAACCACGAATACTTTGGTGCTTGGTGGTTCCCAAGGGTGCACAGTCTGTCAGTAGTAGCCATTATGGATCTAGAATGATTGTTTTTTCAGTGCCACAATTCCATGTGCTGGTTTTGTTGTTGTTGTTGTTGTTGTTTTGTTTTTTACAAATTTGTATCCCCTCTATCCCCATCCAGGCTCAAAAACATTATCTTCAGCTTTTTTTCTGTTTGTTTTTAACTCTAGCAATTTATTATAGAAATTTGCAGACATACAGAAAAATGGAAGGGATTTTACAGTGAACGCCCACAGACTCCATCCCTAGGTCCTATCATTTACATTTTACTCTGTTGGCTTTCTCACACATTTACTCATCTAGCCCACCTTGTATCCATCCATCAATCTGTCTTATTTCATTTGCATGTATTTCAGAGTCATTTGCAGAAATAAATACACTCCCTCTCCCATAGGTTAGCATGAATGTTATTAACTAGAGTCTATTGCTTACCCTTTTTGGGTAACATTTCTACACAATGAAGTGCACAAATCTTTCGTGCACCATCAGTGAGTTCTGACATATGCATACAACAGTGCTCTCAACCTCTGTCAGGATTTAGGACATACATCATCCCAGGAAGCCCCTTCATGCCCCTTCCCAGGAACCCCCCCAGCCTACCCTCACATAATCATTCTTCTGATTTCTTGCACCATAGAAAAGTTTGTACCTATTCTAGCATATTAAATACAAGAATCATAAAATATCTGATGTAAGGCTTTTTTGTTGGCACATTGTTTTTGAGATTCATCGTGTTTTTGTGTAGAGCTACAATCTTTACTATACATGCATATACACACACACACATCAGTAAACATGGATTACATTTACATATGTGACACACTTCCCATGTAAATGTTCATATATGAAGTATATTTCTCTCCACGAAATGCTTTGTAGATTTTGATTACTTCTCTTAGAAACTTATTTTAGGGCGCCAGGGTGGCTCAGTGGGCTAAGCCGCTGCCTTCGGCTCAGGTCATGATCGCAGAGTCCTGGGATCGAGTCCCGCATCGGGCTCTCTGCTCAGCAGGGAGCCTGATTCCTCCTCTCTCTCTCTCTCTCTCTGCCTGCCTCTCTGCCTACTTGTGATCTCCATCTGTCAAATAAATAAATAAAATCTTTAAAAAAAAAAAAAGAAATTTAGTTTAGATCAACCTCCAAAGAGACCTTTATGATATCTGGAAAATTAGTACGAGCTTTGGTTGACCAGGGTCTAGATGGAGATGAAAGCCTGTCATCCCTAGTCCCATCCTCTCTCTTGCCTCCAGATCAGAACCGTGAACTGGACCCAGAAGCCTTCTGGCTGTAGGAAGGGAAGAGGGAGGACGTGGGAGGGGAGATCTCCCTTTAGGCCTCTGGAGGCAGCCCTGCATATTCAGTTACTCGGTTACAAAAAGAAGTGGGAGAAGCCGAACCGTGAAGGTGGAGAAAACGGTCTGGTTCATTGAGTAAACAGCCATGTGCACTCTGCTGGGGAAGCTGCTTCCAGGAGGCCTGTGTGGCATTCTTTCCTGCAGGAGCTGGGCATGCTTCTCCTCACCAATAGCATCAGAGAAAGACCTTCTCTCTCTAAGCACCTCCTTGGGAGGTAGATGGCTAGTCAGGGAACAGGACCAGCCCTGCATTCAAGTGGGAACTGTGTGTGTGTGTGTGTGTGTGTGTGTGTGTGTGTGTGTGTGTATGTTAGTATCTTTGGAAAGGGTGAGATCTTCATTTCCCCAAACAAGTTCTGTCCCAGTGGAACCCTTTGTCGGCATAAGTCTTCATTTGTTTATGTTCCTTGTCTGCTTGTCTGCGGTTCCTGACAGGTTGATTTGGAGTAGGTAATTGAGAGGCACAAGCCACGGACCCAATGAGGAACACCCTGGGTGATAGTTAATTTCATGCCGTAGCCATTAACTCTCTCAGCTCAGTTCTGGTTCCCTTTGAAGCAGACGCTGAGATAAGGGCTTGGGTGCTTGTAGTTTATCTGGGAGGTGATCCCAGGAAACTCCCAGGGAGTAAGGGAAGTGAGCTGGGGAGGGAGGACAAGGTAGCCAATGATCACATGTCAGTCATTTACCCCTGGAGACAACAGGGTACAGATGACGCCTTGGAGGTCTCCCCTCAGGGGTGAGGGACCTGGGGTATGTATACACCAGCTCTCACATACCTAGCCTGCCCCTCACCCAGGCAGAGCAGCGTCCTTGACCAGGGACCAGGTCCAGGGGAAGGAGTGTGGGTGTGGGCCGCTGGAAGTTGGGGCGCTGGGCACCCAGCTGCTCAGAAGCGGGAAGGTGAGGGGGTGTCCGCCGTGATTGCTAAACACGGACTTCCTTCTTTCCCACGAAGCGGTTTTGTGTTGTAAAACAGGTTGGAAAGCTCATCCTAAACCAGGAAGACCTCATAACGGCACTTTGCACTTCCTCTGTGTGTGCATGGGTTTGTCTTGCCAGATGCAGGCACTCAGACTCACCCCGTTAGTTTTCACTGTGTCATAATGTGGGTTTGTACAAATGCTGACTGCTCATGCCGCAGGGAGCCGGCTCAGGCTGCAGGCACCGAGGAAGCTTTTCAGGCCAGGGTCTGCGAGCAAAGGGCTTTCATGAAACCAGGAAACATGCCTGCCTTCCTCCTTCACCTAGGATTGCCTCCATGCACGTATCAGACTTCTGGGGACCCTGGAGAAGCTCAGAACATGTCAAAATAGAAAAAAGAGGAACCCACCAAGAAAATCCTGCCTAAGCTCCTTCCAGAAGCAAGCAGAGCCTCTGCTCACCAGGCAGATCTTTTTGTTTTGCAATCAGTCAAAGCAAAAGAGTTACTTCTAGAAGTGTTGCTGGGCTCTGGGGCCTGGAATTTATGTAAATCCAGGGAGAAGACTCTGTTTAAACCCCGACTAGAAATTAGGAAATGTGGCGCCACCACCAACATGTGGCCCATACTTCAGTCTCCAGCATGGGTGTTATTTAGGGGAATACATGGGCTTTCCTGGCTTCAGAGTGAAACCAAATCGATCCGGGTCCTTAGGTAATCATTTAATCCCTCACTGGGCTCTATCTTGTATCAAATGGAGTCCGTATTTCACACCAAATCATCTTGACTCAGTATGTTTAAAGCAGAAAACCCGAGAGCCCTGGTCTTTAGGGCCTATATGTTTTCATATTCCAAAGCACCCCCAATGTGGGACTTCCAAAGGCTTCTAGAGGAAAGCATATCCAACTGAGTAACGTTCTTCAGCCCAAAGCCAGGCACAACGGGAAGTAATTCCCACCTGGAACTGGAGGCATTTAGATCCCTCCAAGGCTATGAGGCTGTGGAATGCAGTTTTTAGCCATGGAGGAAGGATTATACCTTATGGTGTTTTAAACCATGACCACAGGTGCTTTGATATTTCTCCTGGGAGGAGGTTAGACACTCATTCTCTTGCTCTAGAGTATAGCTGGCTTTCACAACCCACTCCTGACAGATAGATTGTGGCAAAAGTTGCGCGGCTTCCAAAGCTGTGTTGTGAAAGGCGATACAGCGTCCACTCAGCTCTCTTCCTTGGGACAGTTGCCCTTGGTCCTGGAACACCATGGTGAGAGAAGCCTGGGCATCACAGAGACCACCTGCAAGTGCTCCTGGCGACAGCCCCAGCCATGGTCCTGTGTGACTGCTGACAGCCAGCATCGACAACCAGACCTGTGAGTGAAGACACCTTCTAGATGACTCCAGCCCTAGCTTCCATCAGACGGCGACCATGTGCCATCCCGAGTAAGAACTGGCTGGCCAAGATGAGCCACCCCTGGAACCGCAGAGATGAAAACAATTAGTGATCATTGCTGCTTGGGTCTGCCAGTTTGGGCTGTTTTGTTATGCAGCCATGGTGACTGGGACAATCATATACCCATGGCCCCATTGCCAAAGAAGTTTCAGGGCCAGTGAAGGATCTGCTTTTATCAGGTGTGGTGACTCACTTCTTGCTCCCTGGGAAATCAGTGTCTGGGGAGAAGAAACAAGAGTGGACCTGTTTCTCAGAGTCTACAGCTTGTTGCCAGCTTAGCCTAGAGATGCATGAGGTTTCCAGCTCTTTCAGCCTCAGGAGGCTGGGGACTGAGAACCCCGTTCTGGGTCTGGCTGTGAGCACTGGGTCAGCAGTGGTAGGGAGCAGCCCTGCATGTCCCCCCAATGCTCTGGGCTTCTGGGGCTGACTCTGCACCCTGAACTTGCTTTAGTGTCATGACGTATCTGGTCTGGGCTCCTCCAGGGGCAGTGGCCTGTTAGAGGGTGCACAGGAGTGTGGCCCTGGCAGCTCTCCTGGCGCTCCAGTCCTGGGGAGGGTGGGTCCCTGTGGGGCCAGCTGGGGGTCTCCCCTCTCTCACTTCTTCTCTGTGCATCTCCTCCTTCAGACTGGGAGTGGATCCACCATTTCTTCACTGTCTTGGGAGAGATGTAAAAAAAAAAAAAAAAAAAGACAAAAAAGAAACAAAAAACAAAAAAACGCATGTGAGAGAACTTTGAAAAATCTGCAAAGGTCTTATGAAACCAGAAGTACTATTAAGGGATTCACAGATATTACTGGATGAGGCCAGAGCGGCGTACCTGTTTGGTGGTTTTATCTTCTCCAGAGACCGGACGTTAAGGGTCATAAACTCTCAACACTCAGACACTCTAAAAAAGTCTTGTGGCCCAGGACCCCATATAATGCCTGAGTTCTCTTTATGGCATTGCCTGAAAATTGCCCTCCATCATGTCATTGCATAGCCTCAGTGACAGGGAGCTCACCCCCCACCTCTTATTAGAGGCCTTTTATTCCTTTGGGCAACCAGGATCATGAAAATTACCTTCCTTGTGGTGAACCAAAGTGATCTTCCTTTTAGGCATTCAGAATTCTACAAAATAAGTCCTCTTCCTTTTCCTCATGGCGTCCCTCTGAGGTCAGATATCAAGGATATTCAGGCTTTGGTGTCTCCAGTTTTTTGAGCTCTCTTCCCCTACATCATATGGCATGGCTGGGAGAGACCCCCCGCCCCCCGACCATCCTGGCTACCTTCTGGACTCTGAAAACGTCAGTCTCTATATATTAGGAAGGAAATATTTTCATTAAATATATTTCTAAGTGATCACTAGCTTAAATTTACTTACATCTTATATTTTAGCTTAAAGGCAGCAATCACTATTTTTTTTAATTAAGTTCAGTTAGCCAGCATATAATACATCATTAGTTTGTGATGTAGTGTTCCGTGGTTCATTAGTTGCACATCACACCCAGGGCTCAGCTCCACAGGTGCCCTCCTTAATACCCATCACCCAGTTACCCCATACCCCACCCCCCTCCCTTCTGTAACCTTCAGTTTGTTTCCTGGAGTCCAGAGTCTCTCATGGTTTGTCTCCTTCTCTGAGGTCCTGGGATCAAGCCCTGCCTTGGGCTCCCTGCTCAGTGGGAAGTCTGCTTCTCTCTCCCTTTGCACCTCCCCGCAACTTGTGCACATGTGTCCTCTCTCTCTCTCACACACAAAGAAATAAAAATCTTAAAAGAAGAAAAAAAAATCCATCTCATGTCAGTGTGTATGAACAACACATGAAGAATTGGACCTGATTCAGTCCCTGCTCAGCTGTTAGACATAATTATGTCAGATGCCAACACATCTAATGCAAACCCATGTTCAGATGCAAATCCATTAATGGCTAAGCTAGGATTTAAATCCATAGGTTCTTTCCAGAGACAGGATTGAGTGTCTCCTTGGGGTCAGGGCTGGGCTAAGTGCTCCGTCTGCAAGTCTCCTTAACTCCGACAGGCGCATGAGTCAGGCGTTCCTTGGGCACCCAGGGACGGCTGCCCAGCTGGACTTAAAGCCCAGCCGCACCCAGGTGCCCCTTCCCAGCACCGCACTCTCCTCTCCTCTACACTGTACGTCAGGCATGAATGTCGAGTTGACACATGATTTCCACAAGTACTAGTCCTGGCCTGCAGGTGTGAAACCCTGTGTGGGCCGGCACCAGGGCTGTTTTGCTCACTCTTCTATCCCCAGGGTCTGCAAAATAACCCAGAACATGGTGGCTGCTTTTTCATTTTTGTTGGATGAACGATTAAAGGAATGAATTAATCCTTCTGCTTGTAACTTCTCTGTGACAGTTGTTCCTCCGACAAACATTTCATTTTGAAACAACAAAAGATGAACACAGTAAACTCTAAGGGAAAACTATAGCAAACCAGTTTATTTCCTGTTAGAATTAGTGAATGTTAACATTTTTATTTGCTTCTGATCTTCTGTGTCTAAGAAATACAACAACACAGATCAAGTTAACATCCTTTCTAGTGCTTTGTCAGGTCTTCTACCTTCAGAAGCAATCATCGTCCTTATTTTGGGCATGGTTGACCTGTGTTTAGTGTTTCTATCTCATGTGGATATTTACACATAAGCAATAACTTTGTTTGGTTTCAAATGCACATGAGTGTTATTTGACTATAGTAATATCCTGCAATGTTTTCCCCACTTCTATATTTTTGAGATCTATGTGTATGCATGCTCTGCTTCATTCATTTTAACTGCCGTCTTTTTTTTTTTTTCTCTTTCTTCCATTTGTAAGATTCTATTGGCATTTATCTATTCCCTAGTAGTACATACACATCTTGCTCTGTTTGTTGCTGTGGGTACTTAATATTCTCATCATCCTGCATTGTCAGGCAAGGAGACTTTGAGCCAGCGATGAGATGACCCTTCTAAGATGCCACAGTTTTAAGAGGTTGTAGACCAGAGGATGGGCCCATATCTTCTGACCTCAGGCTGTGGTCTTCCTCACTGCACCACACTGTCTCCTTTGGGAAAGCCGATGACAGGTCAGAGGAAACGGAGAGGGCTCTATCTCCTAAAAGCTCCAGAAAGGGAAATGACCATTTTGAGAGACAGTGTAAACGTTTGATGCCAAAGAGGTCACCCCCACGCATTTCAAGGAAAAGACCCGAGTGTCATTGGTGGGGTATCCCTGATGTTGACCCTTGTGTCTGTTGTCAGCCACCTGGGGCACTCAGGACAGACAGGTCAGGATAAGGCTTACAACCACCTCAGGGCTGGCCTGAAATTCACAAAAGCAGCAAGAGGCTGTAGGTGACTTTATCTCCCAGCTCAGAGGGTCTGGGGTATGGGGCCACTTCTGTCTTGGGGGTTAGCATCCCCTCCTTTTTTTTCCCCCAAGTGAATATAGGGTTACTGTAGAGCAGGTATTAAAACCAGTTAATATAAAAAAAAGACTAATCATTTCTATCTTCGTTTCTCTTTAAAAATTAGGGCTTTGAAAACATTAATCAAATTGTGCACATTTAGCAAAAGATGTTCAAGTTTCTGAGACAATAAAGACCTTCTTTTCCCTTCTCCAGAAATGGGATAATGGCCTTTAGGCCACCTGGCTCTGTGGACTCTCAGTGGAGTGTAGAGCCTCTGGGGCAATTTGCGTAACTTCTCGGTTTCCTCATCTTTCAAAGCAGATGATGGTGATAACCGCCTCATTGCCAGAACAAATTTGCTGGGAAGTGGGAGCCTCAGGGCGCTTCACTTGCAGGAGCCCTTCCAAGACCTTCTATCTAATTTTTATTCGTAATTTGGTATGCTTTTTCATGAAGGGGGTCTGCCAAGTTGTATGAGCTTCAGCCCCACGTGCTTTGGGTTCACCTCCTTGAGCAGACGTTGGTTGTAAGGATGCCCTGTCGCATAATTAGTGCACAGTAATTGTAAGCCTTTGTTAGGATAATTATTTAATTAATAGCATGAGGCCCGAGTGTAACCTCATGCCTGGAACGGAGTGGGGGCTCAGTTAGTAACAGCCTTGGTTATTCTCTTCTCAGATTTAGCACAGAGCTCTGTTTTTATAGGGTCTTTCATTTTCAAGGAGAGTGGGAGGGGGACCAGAGGTAGGCTCCTGCCTCCAGTGGGCCCACGGCCCCACATTCTCTGTAATACAACAGACAAAAATCCCTTTAAGGCCTTAGAAGTTTTCTGCCTGTCTTCTCCATCATCTGCTCCCCTGAATGGTCTGGTTGACCTTCACGTCCCATGTTGAGGTGAGAAATCAGCCGGGCAGGGACGCTGACTGGTTGACCTCACCTTCTCCCATGCATTTTTTCCTCCAAAGACCATGAATATGAAAGTCACTCAACTAAAAGCTGGTGGCAAATGAATTTACCATGGAAAAAATGCTTATAAGAGGATGCTGATCACCAAACGGAAGCTGAGAAAAAGAGTGTCTTCAGAGTGGATGGGATTGGGAAGGATAGGGAAGTCTAGTCTTAGACACTCTCAGAGCCTTGGCTTCTAAATCCTCCACACTCTGAAAACTGGGACCAGGATATTTGGGCCCCATCTGAATTTTACGACCTGATGAGTTATTTTGTTCTTTCCTTCTTAAATGCAACATGACAGTTATGTTTCTAAATTTAACTCTTCCTGTTTTGGCTGCTCAGAGTATGTTCACAGAAGACCTGTGTGGGATGAGAGCAGCTCTCCCTGGGGCATCAAGCCCACTATGGGCTATCATGTCCCTGGGGGAAAAAATCCCAGGCAGGATGGCCTCACCAGCCCATGAGGCTAGTGGCTTGTGGATGTCACCTTTCTTTTCTTGGAAAAGATATAAATATGTGTGTGTGTGTGTGTGTGTGTGTGTGTGTGTAATTTACCCCCAAGTTTAGTTTCCTTGGCATTTTGTTACTCAGTCTTCTCATTACACCTGTTTTTCTTAGGAAGTTCTGAGCACTGCCTCTTTCATGAGAGAATGTGAAATATGGTTGCTCTTAGGGCATCATTTATGGAATCTTCTTCCAGTTTCTAACCTCTTTGAACTTCTTCTTAGCATTCTTGAGTAGCCAGAGTTACTTGTAATTGAGGTACCTAAACCACAGGGAGGGTAAGGATTTGTCCAAAGGGAAGCAGCATGCTGAGAGCAGATGTGAAACCCTTACTTGATGGCAGTGGATTTGGGTCATCGTCTTTCCATGACTTATTGGTGGGAACTTGAGTCCCCTCATCTCAAGATGGATATATGTATTATATTACTGTGCAGTTATGAAGAATAAAGGAGGTTGGATTTGTGATCGCACCTACTATTCATGATGTATTGTGTGTACAGCCAGTGCTCAGTTAGTGGTCACTCCCCTTTGAGCTCCCATTTCTTTGTCTATGAGATGCATGGAGTAGACTAGATGATCGTTAAGGTTCCTCCTAGCACTGAAATGGAATGATTTTATTGCGAGGAGACATTGAAATCTGTCCTCATGTAGATGAAGAGCTTCCAGAAATGTGAAAAGATAGGAAGAACCTCAGTTTAAAAAAAAAAGCATCTTTTTTGTGAGGCACTTTGCACAACATTATTCACCCCAGGACACCATGCCCCCCCATCCTCAGAGGCAGTGCTTGATCTAGCAGTTTCTTCTCTGTCCCTGGGGCCTACAATGGGCCTTGGCACAGCGTGGGTCCTGGTTGGATATTTGGTGAATGAGTGAATGGACAGCATGAATTCTTTGTGGTCCATAGACCCCAGCATCATGGTGGCCCTCAGAGCTAGAAGAAGAGATGCTGATGATGACAGTGGAGGGTAGGGCTATTGATGAGGAACCGGCTAGTTATCACTTCTGCTCTAGGACCTGCTGATCTAACTAAAATAAAACACAAAATTAACACTTGTGTGGTCCATCCTGAAAATATGTCCCATTTTGCAACAGTCTGGCTTGTTGGGAAAATAAAACTAGAGGCAAGGGGTTCCATGATCCCCTAAGTCTAGGAAACATGGCATCATATTCTTGGAGAGACCTCAGACGCTTTCCCATCAAAGCCTCAGAGAGCTGCAGGAAAACTTGTCTGAATTTGTTTCAGCTCATGTTTTCCAAACCAACTGGGCAACAGAACCATATTCTGGTAATTCTTATTAACTTCCTAGGAATCTAGGACTGGGGAGAACACACCTGGGGAAATGCCCACACAGGTGAATGTGAATTATGTTGCAAACTGTGCTTTTTATTCAAGATGTACAGTTCCAACTATTTTCAAAACCAGGTGGTGATCCTCTGACATGTCTCATGCTGGGCAACCAGTTAAAACTGTAGAGGTACATCTTTAGTGCCCTGGGGACCTGGGCTAGTCATTCTTCTGCGGTGACTGAGCAGCTGCTGGTTTACTTAACCAAACACAACGCAGGAATATTTGCATTTTTCCCATGCCTGATGTTAATGAAAAAACAAAGATGTTTTAAGAGTGAAATGTCATCATCTTTCTTTGTTACGCTTCATCTAATATCTCCCTCACACAGAGGTTGCCCCGCAGGAGTATAAGAAGGGACCTTGGGGGTACAGATCGGGCTGCAGGTGCTTGTGCACCAAGGTCAGTCCTTTTTCCCTTTGAGCTTGGCCACTGTTTACACTGAGGATGGATCATATCAAGCATATTTGACTTCCATGCTATCAGGTTTTCTAATGGACAAATAAAGAAATGCTTTGAAAGGAGAAGGTCTCTTTCAAGGTGTATTGGCCCACCTTGATGTTACCAGCCCCTTCATGCTCAGTTTCTTTGACTCCACGGCTGTTATGTTTTGCTCAGATGGCCCTTGCAAGAGGAAAGTTCCTACTTAAACTGGGGAATGTCTTCATTCTGAAATTGACAAAGACTGAAGGTGCTGATCTTTGTAGTCCCCAGACACTAGCTGGGGACAGTGTCATCTGTGGTATCTTCCAAAAACAGATGCTGGAGAACCAAATCATATAAGTTCCTGGCCATTTGCCTCACTGGCTGAGGGTCTATCAGCATATATTTGATCTGTGATGCACCCTGCAAACCCTTGTTGAGCTAACGTTTTTAATTAAAATGTCTGAAATCAACTGTGTCATTTGCACCAGACTGAAGTGGGGGCTTTGTTCATTGTTAAGGAGCCCATGTTCTGACCTCAGCACCTCATTTATCTGTATTGTTGAGAAATCTTTCCACCTACGTGGCTGCTTCTGATAGCCCAGTCTTGCACATCAAGGAACTCAACAAATATTTGTTGAATATGGTGGAGCGAAGGAAATGAAACCTTTCAAACGCCAGACCATTTAAAGAAGTAGTAAGCATTTGACTGATGTCTTCCTAAAGTAAATTCTCTACATTCTAGCCTCTGAGACACAGTGCGCCAAGTGTGGATTGGACTTCGTTGTGATACATTTAGGCCATCATTTTGTTAAGGAAAGAACATGAACTTTGGTGTCAGGCTGACCAGACTGAAAATCTGAACGCTCCCATTCTCTAGCTGTAGAACTTGGTCCAATTTTCTCATCTTGATGGTTGGCTTCTCCCTCTGTCAGGTGGAGGGCAGTGCCTGAGTTGTTGGCATTGTTAGTACATTAAAGTAACTACTGTAAATTAGTTAACCTAACTAGGTGGCTAGCACATTCTCCAGCCTTCTGGTACTTATTGTGAAAGACCAGTGAGGCAGCTTCAGCATATCCTGGGAGCTGGCTGAGAATGTGGAGTCATATCCCACCCAGACCACTGACTGAGGCACTGCCTGCTAACAGGCTCCCCAAGTGATTCCTCAGCACACTGGCCCAGAGCTCCCCTTTTCTCTCCTGTTTGGGAGAAAAAGCTTTGGGAGAAAAATGAACCAGCTTTAGGTAGTCAAGGCCTTTGGCTTTCTGGAAGGGGGTTGGGTCCTAAGCATCATGAGAGTAACCTAAGGAAGGAGCATGGAAACTGCTTTCTGATTCTTCTCCATGGAGGTGGGTTAATGTGAGATAGCCCTGTACTGTTCATTTCTCAGCCACACACAAGTAGATGTAGAGTCATCTTTTGGGGGATGACCAGGCAAGGGATGTCCCCTTCCCCCAGGAGAGCTGGGCTCCCTTCTGTATCCCATGGACCACGTACTGGTGGGATTGATTCTGGGTCATCCGGCTAGGACAGGGCAGCAAAGCACCACTGTCTTGACTACAACATATGGCCTCCTGTAGTTCTGATGCTGCATAGAGTCTAGCAGGTCCTGAGGGCCTTGTAGCAGAGCCAGGTTCAATGTCAGAGGCAGCCCCCGGAGATGGACCTGACCTTGCTTGTTCCTGACAGAGCTATATTTCACTTGGATGCCTGACATCCAGCCACTGCTTATGCAGTTTCTTAAATGGACCCTTGTTTTCATACTGCCCCTTCTAACATCTTTCACTGTATTCTCAACCCTTGCTTCTCAGAGTGTGGTCCAACCATAGAGAGGCATCGGCATGCCTGGGAGCTTGTTGGCCACCCAGAAGCTCAGGTCCACCTAGACCCACTGAATCTGAATGTGAATTTCAAGCATTCCTAGAGGATTCGTGTGTGTAGTAGAGTCTGACAAGTGCCAGGCCAGTGTATGCTCAGAAAATATTAATTCTCTCTTCCTTTGTTAAACATTGTGTATAAAATAAAAATCAGTAAGTCTCCCCATGAAAGCTTGAGAAGTGAGGAGCAAGATGTCAGGGCAGAAATTTTATGAAAACTCTCTCTTCCCTCCCCAGTGCGGGCCAGTTCTCTGGAAGGCTGGGGCCACTCCAAGACTGCCTTGGGACTACCTGGGGAGGAACCTGACGGCTCCCGGCACTGTTCTTCCTTGTGGGTGTCTGCAGCCTGGGCGGGAGACAGCCATGCTCTGTGTTGCAATCGTTCGGGCGGCAAAAATATAAACAGAGCACGATGCTGTGTTCAGCTTGGTTACGTAACTTCACTTGGGAGTCATACTTTCCAGATGTTGTGTATCGACATGCTCCCTGCTTCTCGCACTACCTGTTTCTTTAGCCATGTTCAGCTTTTCTGGGGAAAGGTCAAAGACAAGCTCCTAGGACAGCCCGGTGCTTTAAATCTTCTGGGAAAATACCTTTTTTGAGCTCATTCTAGGTTGTATTTATTTGCTTTCCTGGAGGCTCTCTGAAAAAATTTTTTTTCTCTCTCTGTAATCTTCCTTCCTTGCTGCTTCCCTTCCTCTCTCTTTCCTTCTCTTTCTCTCTCCCTCCCTCCCTTCCTTCCTGAAGAAGCACAGTTTGGGGCCATTGGAGCCTTGGTTTCCATTGCTCCCATGTGGATGTGGACCTGAGTTCGTATCTCCAGGGAATTTGGGCATGTTCAAGGTCCTGGGGCGGGAAGAGAACCCCAGACCTACAGTGGACAGCTTTGGGACAGCGGGGTCCAATGGTAGTTTGTCACGACGTGATGAATCATTCTGGGGCCACACACAGGAAATCAGGATGCGGTGATAATGAAAATAGACCTGCCCTCCCTGAGCTTTTTCTTGCCGGTCCAGGCACTTCCTTGGTGGCTGGGAGGCTTGAAGATAGAAAGGACGTGGTTTCAGCCCTCAGGAATCCCATGCTGAAGGTAGGGGGAGAGAAATGCAACTACTTCCATACAGTGTGATAAATACTCCACTATAGGTGGGCACATTGGGCTGGGTGGGGTCCCAGAAGAGGGTGAGATGGATGGGAGGGTACTGGTAGGGAAAGGCTTCCCAGAGAAGGCGGTGTTTCAGTTGACAAGTACCTCCAAAGGAAAATGATTGGATTGTGCCCCCCCTGGGGGGGGGGAAGATGATGGTACTTGTTTAAAAAGGTGGGCTGATGAGACCAGGACAGCCTATTGTATGTTACCAGCAACCCACAACGCCTTTCTTTGCACTGTGGTCAGCACAGAATCCATTTTGCAGCACTCGCTTCCCATACTCATTAGAATACATCTCTCAAAAGGATTGCACAAAAGAAATACGGCTGCAGTTGCCTGATATAATTCTTGGCCCATATGAGAACATGGCTGCCTGTGCCCTGTTTGTTACATGGGGACTTTTCCCTATGAATTCTCTCCCTTTCATCTGCTGTGAGCAATGAGTAATTTTGCACCCATTTCCTGCTCTCGTTCTAATTCATGTTCCAAACACTAGAATAGCAAATGGAAGGGAGCCTATAATACAAGAACAATAAGTTCAGGGGTAGCTGGAAGGAAAATTGGATGTGAAAATTGCCATGTGAACCATCGGGATTTGAGTAATTTATGAAGGTGACGAGTCTATCTTTAAGTGTCAATGGATGTCCCTCAGGTCAGAGTATAGGAAAGAGTTCTTTAGGAGTGTAAGACATGGGGCTCTGTTTTCCCCTCAGTGAAGGGCTTCGTTCTTGCTTCTAAAAAAATGTGTCTGTGATGTCAGCAGGCTACCCAACATGTGGACAGGAATAGAGGAAGAAATTCTATGAATCTGCCCAAAGCTCCAGTAATATGGAAGCTTAGAACAGCTTAACTGTCTGTAGCTTTTATATTGGTATCTTTGTTTTTTTTTTTTTTTTGACTTTTAATTTTTTATTTTTTATAAACATATATATATATATATATTTTGGTTTTTTAAAGTTACAAGTCATCTAAGAATACATACTTAGCTTAGATAATCCAAATGGCGTCTACTGAACCACATAGAGAAAAAGTTAAAATCCTTCTTTACCCACACTTTGCCTCTCCCAAATCTGTATTCCAGGAAGATTACCATTGCAAACAGGGTGGTTGAGAGGGCAGGATTCCTCATAACCTCCATTTATTCACTCACAAGTGTGCATGTATATGTTATTATAACATAAGTGGTTAATACCCAAAGTTTATGAAGAACTTATCATCAAAAAACAAAACCCACAAAATAATTTTAAAAAATTTAAAAATTTAAAAAAAACCCCACAGATAATCCAATGAAAATGAGCAGAGGACCTCAGTAGACATTTTTCCAAAGAAGACATCCAGATGGCCAACAGACACATGGAAAGATGCTCAACATCATTAATCATCAGGGAAATATAAACCAAAACCACAACAAGATATCACTTCACACCTGTCAGAATGGGGAAAATCAAAAACACAAGAAATAGGTCCTGGTCCAGACTGGTGACATGGGAGGACCCTGAACTCACCCCCTCCATGGAATACACCAAATTAAGCCTAGCTGTAGAACAGTTCCTTCTAAAGTAGAACTGAAGGCTGAGTAAACAGATCTACACAACAAATGACAGAGAATAACAGAAGAGAAGAGCAAGAGAGACAGAAGACATGGATGCCTGCTACCCGGAGAGCACCCCCCAGCCCATGCCATCCCACAGTGCCAGCCAGCCAGCAGAAGTCAGCCGTTACACACAGTCTACATAGTGGTTGACCATGCAAGACCATTCCTTGAAGTTTAGAAGTAGCTGGTCCACTTAATCCATAGAAACAGACACAGGAAGCCAAGCAAAATGGGGAGACAGAGGTATGCTCCAGGAGAAAGAATAAGAAAAACATTCAGAAAAAGAAGTAAATGAAATGGACATAAACAATGTGCCCAGTCAAGAATGTGAAGTAATGATCATGAAAATGCTCAGTAGACTGGAAATAAGAATGAAAAACCATAAGAAATAGCAAGTTTGCTGAGGATGTGGAGAAAGGGGAGTCCTCATGCACTGTTGGTGGGGATGCAGGTTAGTACAGCCACTCTGGAAAACAGTACAGAAGCTCCTCAAAAAGTCGAAAGCAAATCTACCTTGTGATCCAGTAAATCTACTCCTGGGTTATTTACCCGACAAAAATGAAAGCATTGATTCAGAGAGATATATGTACCCTTATGTTTACTGCAATAATATTTACACTAACCAAGATATGGAAGCAACCCAGGTGTTCCTCTAAAGATGAACAGATGAATGGCTGAAAAAGGTTTGATAGATACAGGCATAGATACAATGGAATATTATTCATCCATAAATAAGAATGAAATCGTGCTATTTACACCAACATGGATGAATTTAGAAGGATGCATAATGCTACGTGAAATAAGTCAGAAAAAGACAAATACCAAATGATTTCACTCATTTGTGGAATTTAAGAAACCAAAGAAAGAAAAAAAAAGAAACCAAAAAATAGACTCTTAAATACAGAGAAGAAATGTTCTTTGGCTGGTTGTCAGAGGGAGTTGGTGGGAGATGGGTGAAATTGATAAAGGGGACTAGGGGTACACTTATCTTGATGAGCACTGAGAAATATATAGAATTGTTGAACATTATATTGTACACCTGAAACTAATATAATACTGTGTTAATTGTACTTCAGTTTAGAATAAAAAAAAAACAGAAATGAGCTTCATCTTACACCTTATTATGTTATTTTCACCTTATTTTGCTACTTGCTAAACTGTTGCCCATGATGTTTTTGTTTTGTTTTGTGCACACCTTTTTGTCTAGATTGTTTTTGGGGGGTGGGGTCAGGAGGAGCAGACAGAGAAAGAGAGAGAGAGAATCCTCCAGCAGACTCCATATCCCACATGGAGACTGATGCGGGACTTGATTCCAGATCCTGAGATCCTGACCTGAGCAGAGATCAAAAGTCAGATGCTTAACCAATTGAGCCCCACCCCCAGATGCCCTCTTTTGTCCAGATGTTATGTGGATACATGTGATGGGGAAGACAAGTTTTTTTTCAGCACTTGAGCGAACAAAGGGGTTCATGCCATGTGCTCGTGCGGTCAACAAGGGTCTCAGAGCTCTGTCAGCCAGCTGTGGTTATGCTGTAGCAGTGGAGGTGTTGGTGCTTGGGGGTGACTCCCCGGCAACCCCATGAGCTGGTCCAGCCTGGCCATGCAGGTTTCTGGACACCTCCTTCACACACCGTCACTCTCCTGCCAGATTTCCCTAGGACTTTGTAGAACTGCAGCATCAGGACCAACATAGTGAGGGCAGGCAGCTAATGTTTTCACTTAGCTCTCCCTTTCTCTTTGCCTTCTTTATTCCTGCTCCAGGTGGACACATAACAGCTTCTGATATCAGAGTAGGTCCTGAGGGTTCTTGTGACATTGGGCACAAGGTTCGTGCTCGAACCCTGTCTTCTACCTTTTTGAGGCTGGTAACAGGGAAATGTCTTGAAGACTAGTTTAATCTCTTTGGGGCTTTAGAAACTTGCTCAGCCTGCCCAACCCCCTTTGCCCCCCCCCACCTTAGCAGAAGATTATACATTAAACCTTATAGCAGAAGGTGGGCAGAGGGACAGGGTGATGCTGGACACATGGGATTCCTTGTAGAATTTCCTATGTGGGGGTACAGAAAGGAGATTCTTCTGTAAGCATTTCCTGATAGAGCTCATGGTCCAACCATTCTGATCATTGATCCAGCTCACGTCTGTAGATCTGGGCCTCTGGATGGATGGCGAAAGCTTTTGACTTGAAGATTCCCTGCCCCCAGGTTTTTCTCCGCTTTTGTTGCAGGGTCGGAGGGCTGTAGACAGGATCCTTCCAGGGGCTAAGTTTCCCAAGGAAGGCTGGAGGAAAGCTGTTTCCTGGTCCTGTTCTAAACCATCTTTGCTGGCATTCTGGACCCTTGTGTGTTCTCCCTCAAAAACACAGGTTTCCTTGTCTGTAGGGTGCAGGGAGCTGCAGTGGAAGGGTTTTGGCTGTGCAGGCAGCCATGCTGCGTGCTGCCCCTATTCACAGTTTTCCAGGGAAAGAGTCAGCTCAGGTTTAAAATAACACACCTTGGCATCTGCCAGGCCGTGGCCTGCCATTGTGCCTGGATGGGGGCAGGAGGCCTGATGTTTCAAATGTGTGATTTACACGGAGTGTCGGCTGTGCATGGAATCACAGCATCACCCTGTTGTCTGAAAACAGCAGGTTGAAGGTCATTTGCTTTGATTTTATGGGTCATGGGGCTAGTGTGCTGGCCGTCAAGTTGCATGCTATCTGAGGCGCCCACGTTCTGTCCTAGCTCAAAGAGGTCATCTGTCTTGTTTTCATCTTCCTGAAAAGAACAGGTCCTTTGTGTCACTGTGTTCTGACTCGCTCACCCTCACACCCATATCTCTTTCTAGCACCTTCACGCCTCCTGTGTGCCAAGCAGACCTGTTTTTCCCTCTTTCCTATCAGACTAGGAATGCTTTAAGTGAGGAATGGAAAGGAGGCTCTGGGTGGGCCCCTGGCAGCATCCCCAGTGCAGGTTTTCCAGAGTATGATGCCCTCAGAGCAGTCATTGGGCTGGACGTCAGACTCCCACCCAGGTGCAAAGTAGGAAGGGTTCATGGAGGGATTTTTCCATCAGACATCAGATAGGAATGAAATGGAATGTTCTGGAAGGAGGTGGAGTCATGGTCCTACCCTAAGTAGGTTGAGTGGCTGGGGACAGATCCTTTCCCTTGCAGGGCTGAGACCTGTCCCTCCTCCTGTCATGGCAATTATGTGGGGTGGTGTACCATTCTTGAGATTTTACCAAAAACACACATGCTGGTGATTTTTATGACCTGTGTAGATCCAGGGGCTCTATGGGTAGAGGGGATCACTACTTCATTATAACTTCGAGGATCATAACGCTGTAATCAGAGTTCACAGTTCTTTGGTTCACTCATGCACATAAACGCTTGGAAAGTGCTGGTGTAAGGAGCATTTGCAAAGATGAGGCCTCAGATCCAGGCTCTACGTATTTGCTGTAGCTGGAGAGAGGAAAAGAGAGAGAGAGAGTGTGAATGAAAGAGGGATGAGATGAAGCCTGGGACACAAACAGCGGAGGCAAGCTGGTCCTCAGGGTTTATAAAAATAGCCAAGGAAGGAAGTTGGCCAGCAGCCACATTGGGGGCAGCACTCCATAAAACATTGGTGTCTGTGCCTCACACAAGCAAGCGTGATGGTCTATTTGACAGGACAGGGTTTCCCTGTTTCATCTGAGTTATGGATCATAAATCAGTCAAATAAAAAAATCCAATCTTGAAAATGTCTAGCAGTTCAAAAACTCTGGGATTAAGTTGTGTCAATGGGAGCTATAAATCAGCCAGGAGCGAAGTCATTCTGATTCCTCTGGGCAGCAGTGGAGGAGGGTCGAGGCCACGTTGGCTTGGGGGAGGTGGGGGAGAGGTGGTGGGGAGGTCACCTGACCTGAGGTGGGCCTCCTCAAGCAGACAAAGGGAACGACCACAAGGTCTTTGTGGAGGAGGGGGACATTAGGGGTTCTTACCTCTCTTAGCAGAAATGTGGAGATCCCTTGATTTCCAAATGATGAGTCAGGATGGCCACCCCCTTTCATGGGTATCGGGATCATCTTGTTTTTGTTTCTCCTCAGTCACCAAGTGATGTTTCATGTCTACTCTGCTTGCCGTAGCGATTCCTCTATGACCCGCTGTACTTACAGAAAAGAGGCAAAAGGGAAAAGAGCCCTTTGGGGCAGAGCAGCCACACAGGCCCAGTGGGCCACCGCCCCTCATTCTTGGGACCCTAGATGATAAAATTGATTCGGATCCCTAGCCACCCCTCAGACTGGCCTTGAGCATGCCTCGGTGGAAAGCAGGCAGGAAGGAGTCCCGGTGGAACTGCCTTTCCTCACTGAGTTGCTCTGATGGGGACATGGTTCCTTTGCAGGCCCCTTTGTTCTCCACGAGTTCTCCCCTTGTTGTTGGGGAAATAGAATCGCTTTTCTGGGTGCATGGTCATGCCTTGTGTGATGTGGCCCCCGTCTTCTGAGGAGTGCAAAGCCTTTTCAGGCACCCTAGCTGGTGCAGTAGCATTTGCTTTAGGTTCTTTCAAAAAGTAGGTGTTGCCTGCCCCCTGCTCATGACTCTTCTGCTCTTCCACTCAGTGCATGCTGGCCAAATTCTCCCCGCTGCCTCCCACATTTTTTTGCTGAGAGGCCCTCCCTTGCCTCAGAGTTCACTCTCCTTCCCAAGTGGCAGGCTGGGAGGGCAAGGAGTCCATGGAATCAGCCCTCACCCAGGGACTGTCAGGAGCTGGTGCATCGCCCCTCTGATGGGATACCCACAGTGGGCACCTGCTTGATTACAGCTGCCCTCTATCGGCTGCCCTCCCCGCTGTGTCTCCGCTTCCCATTCGTAACTTAGTCCAAATGTCTTTTCTTCTGAGTGTCTGTTCTGTGGAATCTTACACCAAGACATTTGCTTGCATCCTTTTGTGCAGGTAGGCGATGGTGAACACAGGGAAGCAGAGATTAGCCGTGGTAAGTGCCAGAGATTCCCAGAGCAGGGCCTGAGCTGGGGGCATGTGGAGGGCGTCACCCGCTGGCACCTCTGACTGGGGAGGCCATGTTGTTTCCTCACCCCTGGTATCGATGTGCTTGACTTTTCCAGAAAAGCCAAGGTAGCTCTCCTAAGTCCATTTCCTGAGTTAGGAACTGTTAATACCAGACACGAAATCCAGAGTGGGAGACAGGGGTGTGCTTTTCCAGGTGGTAGAGTATATTGATATTTTATCAACTAGTGTAGCTGTCTATACTGATGTCCACCAGCTGGCCCGTGCCTGTTTGATGGTGGGGTCACATGCCACTCACACCCAAGGAAGTTGGTGTACAGGGCTCGCCAAAAGACAGCAGTGCCTCCTGACCCGGGGGTTGGGGTGGGGAGGGATTCCCAGAGCTCCCTCTTGCAGACTCCCAGGGGCAGCTGTCCTGGGCCTGCCTTGTGCCTGGACAGCTGGTGGCATGGATTGGAAAACCAGGTCCACCCAGCTTTGCTCACCTGTAATTACATTTACTTGAATCTGCTGGCGTGTCCAGGCTGCACCTGGAGCCAAATGTGTTTAAATAAAAGGTGGGCCGGAGAAGCACCAATGCCTATATTCTCTGCTCAGCTGTCCAATGGCTTTGTTTTCTGTCAGGCACCAAATGGTCAGGCTTGTCATATGGAGAGGCAGCACAGGTGCGGGTCTTTTTTGTTTTGATCAAAATATGTTTCAATCAGAAAATTTACTAACAGTATAAATGTTGCATTATGAAATTAACATGAGGGGATGCCCGAGGGGAACTTAAAAAGGTGATTTCCACCTCATTTAAGAGATTGTTGCTGACTTGCTGTTCCAGAGCTCTTGAGTTTGGACATCTGCTCATTTCTCTGGGAGGGACGTGGTCCGTTGTTTGGTTCATGCTGTGCTAATTTGCCCCTAGTGATCTGATCTACTGATGCTGTGCCCTTCTGGCTCTGTGTCAGCATCCTACAGACGGTGCATCACATGTGCGTGCTCTCTCTGTCCTTATGTGTACATCCCCAGGCGTGTGTGTTTTCTGGGTGCATTTTCCTGAGTCACCAACCCCATCTCCAAGTCTGAGTGGACACTTGCATGTCCAACATGTTTCATTTGATTCTGGCATGGCCCAGGGATAACATGGGATCCCGCAGGCTGAGGACTCAGCCCCACAAGGCTGTCCCCTCTTCAGATGCCTGGTGCAGGTCCATGTGGTCACTGGGCTTCTGATGGACTGGCTATAAATCAGAGGTTCCTACGGCCCTCTTCTTGGGTTCAATTAATTTAGTTAATATATTTTTAAAATTAATACATTTTAACTAGAATTTAATAAAACTCTGAGAAATGTTTACTGACATTAATCAGTTTATTATAAAGGGCATTTTATATGGCAATTATATCTTGAAACAAAAATGTTGAAAAGCTATTAGAAAGGATAAAACTCTAGGCAGGTGAGGAGGTACACAGGGTAGGGTCCAGAAGGGTCTTGTGTGCAGGAGCTTCTGTCCCTGTGGAACTGGGGTGTACCATCTTCCCAGCACATGACTGTGGCCACCAACCTAGGAGTTCATCAACTGTTGCTGTTCAAGACTTTGGATAGGGTTCACTGGGCAGCCCCTACCTCCCCTTTCACAGAGGTTGGTGGGTGGGTTAAATAGGTCAACGCTAATCACTCAGTGACCATCCCCATCCCGAGGCTCTCTAGGGGCCCCAACCTGAGTCCTCTCATCAGCATATACTCAGGTGTATCCAAAAGGATCTTCTTCAGAATGACAGAGGACATTGCTGTCACTCAGGAAATTCCAAGAGTTTTAGGAGGTTTTTGCCACAAACCAGGAACAAAGACTAAATATATTACATTGGACATACTATTACTTATGTACATACACACTGTGTGTGTGTGTGTGTGTGTGAGAGAGAGAGAGAGAGAGAGAGAGAGACTTGTTTCTTTCTTTTTTTTTTTTTTTGGCAAAATCACTTGGAAGTTAAACTTAACTTCATCAAAACCCTGTGTCTCTAAATACTTAGGCCTGATCTCCTAAGAATAAGTGGATCATATTCCTATCCATGAACAGAATACTGCGTAAGAAATGGAACAGTCAAAAAAAAAAAAAAAAAGAGAGCGAGAGAAAAAGAAAGAAATGGAGCAGTCACATCAGAAACTTTTAAAACGGTGCAAATGAAGTTTTGGTCAAACTAAGACCTAAACATCTGAAGCATGCAAAATTATTAGTAACATATTGAACACACATTTACCAAGTCACTGGTATGCTCTGGTCACTAGGCATAGGACCAGGGAAGCGAAGGGCAAAAGAAAGACTGAATTGGTGAATATACTGGAGATCTATACAAAGGTCAAAAAAAAATTCAAAGAAACTCATGCTGAAGGACTTCAGTTTTGGAAAAGTAAAAGCTGCTTCTACTTACAGGCTGTCAGATCATCAAGACAGAACCTCTTATAATCAAGACAGATCATCTTAAGGAGTGAGATGGTCTTATTCCGTGGATTTCTGAGACGTACTACATTTAAATGTATTTCACGTAACTAAAAGTGTATGCCAGAGGACAGCAACTGCTATAACGTTTTGTATAGTTCCCTTCTGGTGTTAAATAAATAGAGTTAATTTTCTAGCCCCGCCCCCCCCCCAAATCGTGTCAATAATAGCTGATGTGTACCCATCTTGATATTTCTCCCAGTTGTTCCCAAGAGTGTTTTATATTTTCATATTTAAAATCTGGCATCTAGAGGAGGCTCACTTTGATTGAGTATGTTTAATCTGCCTTATTTTAGAACATCTCTTTTGCTTTTTTCTATTCTTTCCCTGCCATAGACATTTTGACAGACTCAGGCCTGTCAGCTTGTTGGGTGCCTCACGCTCTGACTTTGTCTGGCTGTCTCTCCCTGGTTAGATGCAGGTTAAACATTTTTGGTAGGAATTCTGCATATGGGGTATGGTGTCCTTTTCAGTGTATCATGTGTCAGGAAGCACGAGATGCCAGTGTGTTCTGTAATTCCTTTTGGCGAGTTGGTTATGCTATAGACGTGAAACTGATGCTTTGTATCTGTGTAACTAAGCTGCTGCCCAGCAGTCTTTCGCCCCCTGTGGCTTTAGTGTTGGGAGATCATCCTTCCCTAGACCAGTTTGCAAATTGGTGATTTTCCTATTCAATCACTTTTACATTAGGTGGCATTCCTCTCTAAAAAAAGAGTGCTTCTGCCCCATTTAGTATCACCATGGATTCTTTTTTTTTTTTTTTTTTTGGTCTATTCATCATCATTTTTTTTAATGCTCCAATTGTCCTAATTTTGGCCATGACAGCCCCTTCAAGCTGACCTACTCATTAATGACTTGCCAGACTCACCTTGCCTTGTTCTTCCCTGCAGGGTATTTCAGACTTTCAAAGACTTGGGGTTTCTCTCTAGCCTGCACCTACCTGTTCTGCAAAATCCAGTTAGACCATCACAGTTTTCCGGCGCCTACAGAGCATTGGTCTTAAAAATCTGGTGCTCCTTTGTGTCTACTTGGCACACAGAGAAGACACCATCCCCCTGCTGGACCTGGGCCTTGCAGCCATCAGCTCCTAGAAGTCAGCAGACCCATGCTGAGCCCTTCTCTGAGCTTGGCCGGATTAATTCACGTTGTCAGCTAGAGCTGATGAATTGACAGTGAGACACCAAACACAGGGACATAAAGGAACCTATTTTGGGTGAACGACATTTTCCTTTGGAGAGAAATAAAATCTTTATTCTTCAGGCTGATAAAAGTTTGAGAAGGCTATTGTAAACAGAATGACCTAGAGCAAAGTGTGACTGTGGATGTGCTGATGGTTGAAGAGCTAAGCAGGTCTGTGACATAAGCTTTTAGATGGCCCAGCCTGAAAATGTTCTAGACATCTCCTAAGACCGGAAGGTTTTATCTAGGGTAGTCGTTTCTGGTGAAGTCGATCACTGCTATTATATTTAAGACTTTTTTGGTCAGTGCACCTCCAGAAGGAATGGGATCGGGCCCTGTGGACCCGACCTGCACGTTGAGGTGACCACGTGCCACAAGGCCAGCAACAACCTCAGCTTGCCCTTTGGAATGCCTTCTCTGTCTGCTCCTATACTGTGACACCCACCCATATCCGATGGGCTCACAGGAGGATAATATGGGGATCGAGGCCTGGGGGGGCTTTTGCTACCATTTGCACATTTTCTGCACCCTTCTGCCGGTGTTGGAAACCACACTTACCTGCATGGGAAAGTAAAAGCTAGTGCCTCATTTGCCAAGATGGCAGAAGAATTGACTTTAGCTAGAAAATTGTTCCTTTTCCCTGCTCAGTTTGAAACATTTTTTTCTATCGCTCTATAGACAGACCATTTAACTGATGTTACTCTTACTAACGTCATCACAAGCATTTCAAACCAGTCTACTGAATTAAAAATATTTGCTTTCTAGCAGATAAGATGAATGTCTCCCTCACAAAGTGGCTGAGAGGCAGGTGAGATCAGGCCTAGAAAGTTCCTAGTGCAACAATGCCTGGTGCAGGATAAGAGCTCAGAAAACATCAGTTTTAATTACGGAACATATTTGGTGGCTCTGATGATCTGGCCTTGGAACACTTCAGAATGAAAAATGCTCTTCCTAAGTCACTAAATAATTCCACTTATTTCAGTCATTGGAAATCTCCTGGCTGTCTGCTATAATGGATAAGTTACAAATGGGTGTCAGAGAGCACATGGGACTGGCCTTTTTCCTCATTAGAGGAGGGCAAGTTCGCCAGAATGCTGCTTTCCTTGGTGTGAAAGCCGCACTTGGATCAATTCGAAACCACTTTTAGTTTTAATGTTTTTCTTGCGTACTGATCAGTATCTGCAGCGAGATTGGGCTGCAAACATATGATCAGTTATAAACCCTTTGACGATGACCAGGGAGCATTTTCACTGCTCTAACTGAGGAGTAGGAAGTTCCGGTTTTAAGAAAGCGGCTCTCTCTAATTCACACCAAGAGATGTTACAATCCCACAAACCCCCAAGTTTGCCAGTACCCCCTGTCACAGGGCTCTGTGGTGGCGGCTGTGCGGGTCAGCACCTTTTCCTGAGTGCACACCAGGATGGTTTGATGTCTTTACTCATCTGCATAATCAGAGAAAATCAAGTTGTTGGCTCTTAATGAGATGCCTTTAGGCTGTATCTATAGAATGCCAATTATGCAGCTGGAAAGAGGGGTAAAGTCAATTATCTTATTTTTCCCCAAGACTTTAACACAATCTGATATTTGCATTAATATTGTGACACATGCTGTCCTGGGGAATGTCTCAGGCTTTTGTTCAGTGACTTAATCCTCCCGGTATGTTCACTTTTCAATCTTCACCCAGGCAGCTGACATTCCAGAAGCGCAGTTTTCTCTGTTGTGACAGCTCCTGGAGGTGAATGGAAGGTGGGGCTTTTATCCCCCCCTTGAGATTACACCTTCTCATTCTTACTTCTACACGTCATTCTCTTGCATTCCTGAAATAGCTTAGGCAGCCTTTAGGTGAAAGTGGCAAACTGCTCCCCCACCCCCACCCCCCGCCAAAGGAGAGGAGCCCAGACCGCAGTCCTGAGCACTGGGCAGACAGCCCCTGCCCATTTGCAGGGTTAACAGCCAGTCTGTGAGCCCTGCTCCTTCCTCGCCACTGCATGCAAGACAAGGCTTGGTTGCCAGGACTGTAGGGCTGTTTTTCCCTCTGAATGTGGTCTTCCTCTTGAAATATGCATTCTTCCTTCAGCCAGGGTCTGGGAAGCAACAGATGGTATTCTCCAAAGAGGTGGCTGGCGTGGGGCTGGGGGTAGCTTCAAAAAGGATGTATTTTTACATGGGTAGGATGCAGAACCAAGAAGAGATGCTAAAGCTTTCTAGAGTAGCTGTGGCAAGGGGCTATCACCATCCCTTTGCCTAAGAGAACAAGGAGGGTCAGGGACACCCCAATACTGAGCTGTGGACTATGGAGGGGGGACTTGATGGGAGCTCTGGACCAGGAGAAAACCGGGGGAAATAAGTGTCTTGGTCTCTCAACCTTTAATCTCCTGCCATTGGCCAAATCCACCTGTAAGCCAAAGGCCAAGGAAGCTGGGTCTGGCCTTTTAAGGCACAGAGCAAGAGTGGGGGGGCCTGTGGGTTTGTGGGTCAGGAGGGATGGAGGGAGAATTTCCAACACATTCAGTTTTCCCTTTTTTAACACAGAACAAAGCTTGTTTCCTTTGTTTTACAGAAATGGATACTTTGGAAAGCCAGGAAAAATAAATCCTGCCAATAATTAGGTACTGTTTAGAGATTCATTAGAACCAGACTTTGCACCAGAAGAGGGATGTGGCTTGACCATTTTATGAAGGTTTACTGTTCCCTACATTTATTATGATTAATATTTCTTTATTTCTTTAATTTTATTTTTTAAATATCCGATTAATATTTAACTATACCCAGTATTGGATCATTTTGTTCTGTTATGATTCACACAGTGAGAGATAATTTCTTTTCTTTTTTAGAGAGAGGATGGGAGTGGGGTGGGGGGAGGGCCAGAAGGAGTGGGGGAGAGAGAATCTTAAGATTCCACAGACACCAGCATGGAGCACAACATGGGGCTTAATCTCGTGATCCTGAGATCATGACCTGAGCAGAAATCAAGAGTCTTAATTTCTTAACTGACTGAGCCACCGAGGTGCCCTAAGAAGAGAAGTTCTAACGACTTTTCCTCTCATGATTGCTGGAGTGGTAGCTTAAGAGAAATAACCTTGGGTTTTGTCAGGTTTTGAGAAGGTCATTGTTGATTCCCTGTGTCTTCCCATTTTGTGGCTGGGCTGGAGAGGGACAGAGCAGCCCATAGCTCCAGTTGCTTTGTTGCTGAAAGGCACAGTGCACTGGTCACTGAGAAAGACCTTCTTTCCATTTGCCATGCACAAGCCCTCTGGATAGAGCTGCCAGCGAGTGGAATATACAAGATGATGTAGGTGTGCAATCACAAGATTTATTACCTGCACAGAATTCTGAAGAATGAGGGAGAGAAACCTCAGTGTGTGCCATACCCAGACATGGCTCAGAGTCTCAGTGTGAAACCCAACATCCTCTAACCTCAGACTTCAGCGGAACCTTCCAAACTATGCCCCCAAGCGGATCTCGCTTCAGGACATGTTGTTCTGTCCTTGCTCACTATTTATTCCACTTATATATGGTCTTTCTCATCATAATGTCATTAGGATGGTACTTATTTGAACTTGTCTGCTCCCCAGCCTCAGGACCCTCTACTGCATTCTTGGCTCACCATACTTTAATGCTTTAAATGTGTATTCCTTATTCTGTCCACTTTTCTACAAAATTCTATAGAGACCTGTTCATTTAGTATATATTTATTGGACACCCACTCTGTGTCACTCACTATGTGTTCTGGGACAAGAAGACAATGAATGAAAAAGCCAAAATTCCTGTCCTCATGCATCCAGGCTGGGGGAGGGGGCAGTCAAGGCAAACAGCAGACAAACGCAAGTAAATGTTGAGTTGGCTAGAAAGTGGTATGTGGTGTGAAAAAAATGAACAAGATAATGAGGGACCAGGGTGGGTTGCAAGTGTAAACCAAGGTAGTAGAAGTCTTTGAGAAGGTGGTATTTCAGTCATCTCTGAAGAAAGTGCAGGAAGGAGCCATGGAGATAACTGAGGGTGAGCATCGCAGACAGAGGGACAGCAAACACAAAGACCCTGAGGGGGAAGCATGCTGGATGTGTGCACAGGATGATGCGGAGTCAAGGTAGCTGGAGCAGGCTAAGGCAGAAGATGAGGAGCAGGAGGGGGGTCAGAGTGGGGGAAGACTGAACTGGATCACTTAAAGCCTTGGAGACCAGTTGAGGTCTTTGGCTTAGCCTGTGGCTGGGGAGCCGTTTCTTGCTCTGAGAAGTTATGTGCCCAAGCTTATGTTGTGGAAGAATCAACTGGAATGTCAGGTTGATAATACAATGCAGTGGGCAAGGATGGAAAGTAAAGTCTTAGGAGACTATTAAAGTGGTTGTGTCTCTGAAGAGGGTGAGAGACAAGGAGGGTGTGAGGAGGCATCAGGTCCCGGCTACATTTTGAAGGCAATAACAACAGGGTCTCCTGAAGGAATAGATGTGGATGAGATAGAAATAGAAGAATCTAGGATTCTTGATCTGAGCAAGAGTGGGTGAGGCAGCTGGTACAGCAGGCTTTGCTGGGGAGATGATACGGTGTTCTTAGAAATGGTCTTAGAAATGCTGATTTGGAGATGCACACTAGGCATCCAAGTAGAATTAATGAGTAGAAGAAGTGTGCATGTGAAGTTCAGTTGATAGGTTAAGGCTGGAGTTCTGAACTGGGGTTTTTGCAGCATATAGAGGCTTATATTTATAGCTTGAGATGGAGGAGATCCCCTGTGGAGTGAGCATTGACAGAGAGGGGCCTATCTGGAGCCAGCAAAGGAGATTGAGGGGAGAACCCAGCCATAGGGGAGGTGGTGTGTTTCAGATGGTGTTACCATTTAGTGTGGTCAGTCTTAGAGTTCCAGCACCCAGACAAGAGGGAGTGAACAATGGGGTTGAATGCTGCCCACACATCTGGTGTCTTTGGTGACATGTACAAGAGTAGTCTCAGTGTTGGTGGGAACACAATTCTGATTGGAATGAGTTCAAGGAAGAAGGGAGGGCAAGAACTAGAGACAGATCATATAGGCAACTCTTTTGAGAAGTTTTGCTACAAAAGGGTGAAGAGAAATAGTATAGTATCTCATAGGAAAAGTGGGAATAAGATGAATTTTTGCTGATTGGGGAAAAATAAGAATATATTTTTATAGTAATGGAATGGTCTGCATTCAGCTGAATGTATTGACTTCTTAGAGTCTCTCTCTCTCTCTTTTTTTTAACATAATACATTTGTTATACTAATTCATTCCATGGGTGTGTCTTCCTCTCCCCTCAGTAGATCAAAAGAGTCTTTATTCCTCTGAGAGACACATAGTAAGACATCCTTGAGCTCCGGTTTTGTTCGTCTGTTTGTTGGGCGCATGTAAACATATGGCAGTGTTCAATGGATAAACCTGTTCTCTTACTTCGTTCCTTATAATATTTGATTGTTGTATTCCACTGGCTAGCTATGAAGGCTATTTTGAATGAACTGTTATTGAATTTGTTATTCAATTGACAGGACAGTGGGAGGTGTAGAATCATTCCTTGGGGAACAAGTAAGACCTCTCATTCTAGATTTTCCACTCCAGAAGTAAGTTTTCCCCTTCAGAGCTGAATGACTGAGATCAATTAATTTGTGGTCAAAAACATGCTCATGAGTCCTGAGTTTGCTCTTTGGCTCATCCTGTCTACTTAATACACAGCGAGTGCTATCCTTTTACCTGTGCTATTTCAAGGTCAGGAGTTTGACCTTGGCAGCATGTGTGGACTCTCTGTGATCTGACATATGTGAGAGCTTGCTTGTTCTAGCTTGGAGCCCTGTCACATTACTGGACATCCCTTGAGCTGGCTGAATTCCTAAGCATGATTTTTATTGATAGGGGCTCCTTAATACACATCACAGACCATCTGGGACTCCTTAATACACATCACAGACCATCTTATATATGTTCACTGTAGCATGATTCTTGGGATAACCACAGCACACATTTTTATTTTAATAAGGAATTGTTTTAGCTCTCTTGGGGGAAGAAGTGCCAGTATCTTTCATTCAAAGATTTCCCTGGGCAGGGCTGGCAGAGGAGGGTCTGTCAGACTCTGGGTCTGAACATTGTCAGACGCCCTGGGTCTGTTTTCACTGCTCCTGAGGAGGTAGACAGGAACTTTACAGAGCTGTGGCATGGCAAGTGAGATGACCTCCCAACCGCCCAGAGCCTCCATGTGGGATGCTACAGACTGAGTGTTTGTGTCTCTACAAATTCATATGTTGAATCACTAATTAGGTTTAGATGAGGTCATGGGGTTAAAGACCCCATGATAGATTTAGTGCCCTTGTAATAAAAGGAAGAGCTCAGCACCCTCCCTCACAGTGAGATGGTGACCAGGAAGAGGGCTCTTCAGACAGACACTGAATCTGATGGCATCCTGACCTTGGACCTCTAGCCTCCAGAACTGTGAGAAATAAATATTTGTTCTTTAAGTTATTGAGTATATGGTATTTTGTTACATCAGCCCGAAATGACTACAACAAGGAGGAATGCTTTTTTCTCCATTAAGTCAAACTTCAGGGAAAGAAAGCACCTTTCAACCAGCCAGGGTCTTATGAATATAATTAAAAATGAGCTCCCTTAACATCGGACCCCACTTGAAGGGGCTCTGCTGGGACAAATCTGGGGCAGTTTGAGTACCCAAACAGATAAGGATAGGAATAAAGTATAGAAAGTAAGAATCCATTATACCATGCTTATAATAAATAGATAAGCCAGTAAAGAAACAAATCTGGGAGGAGGGAAGTTTCTTGTTTACATTTGAATGCTGAGTACTGATTGGTAAAAGTGGAGAAGGTACTGGATTGGGAAAAATCATAATTTTGCAGTCATCAGAGTAAGGATTGAATCAGGTTAAAGTTACCAGTAGGTGCAAAATACAGGGATAGATCTGATGAGGAAGAGGATATTTGCCTGGTTTTAAACTATTTCCCCATAGATTTCTTCTAAGTAGCAAGAGAAACAAAAGTAATTACAGTGGATAAATCCAACAACATATTGACTGAAATCACCTTGATCAAAGTGAACATTACCGATGAGACTGGGTGGTCACAGCACCCTATAGAAGTGATACCCCAAAAGGCAAGCTTGCTTCCATAGTGTTCTCACCAGGAGAACACGACCCAAGTCTAATTATCAGAAAGTACCAGAAAACCCCAAACGAGGAATTGCATTAAAAATTGGCATCAAGGGGCACCTGGGTGGCTCAGTTGGTTGAGCATCTGCCTTGAGCTTAGGTCATGATCCTGGCATTCAGGGATTGAGTCCAACATTGGGCTCCCTGCTCAGCAGGGAGTCTGCTTCTCCCTCTGACCCTTACCCCTCTCGTGCTCTCTCCCTTTCTCTCTCTCCAATAAATAAATAAATATTTTTAAAAATTGGCATCAAAAATGCTGACATCAGAGCGACAGGAAGGCTGATGAGCTGCCCCAGAGTAGAGGAAAATGGGAAGACAGTACAGGTAAGCGCAGATCTTGACCAGATCCTGTACTTGGAGGGGGGGGGGGAAGGTGTTCTAACAGACATGACTGGGTCAGTTGACAATGTTTGAATATGGACAATATGTTGGACAGAAGAATTACATCAATAATAAACTTTAAAAGTTCATGAGTGTGCCATGGTCATGTATAAGAATGTCCCTTTGTTGAAAAATAAGCTCTGAATTGTTTTAGAGTATAGACACATTATGTTTGCAACCAACTCTGGAACAGTTCAGAAATAGTGATGATGATGGATGGATGGATGGGTAGATGAATATAGATAGAAATTACATAGATGGGCAAATAGAACGATAAAGCAGATAGAGAAGAATATTGACAGTAGGGAAAAGGGTTTATGGGAGTTCCATGCACTACTTCAATTTTTATGTAAGTTTGAAATTGCTTCCAAGGAAAAGTTAAAGATCCTTTGTTGAAGGCTTGATTGATCCACATTCATGCAGGATTTATTCAGCATTGGTTTCCCATGCAGTGACCCATGCAGAACCAGGGTCAGGAAGCTTCTGCTTCTTCAGGAAGCTTCTGCTCTAAGGGGAGATGACAGAAGAGAGGAATACACAATGAGCCCGAAGAAGGTGTCAGATGGTAATCAATGTTCAGAGAAGGGAAACTGTGTCATAAGGTGGTAATGGGGATCAATGGGAGGGGTCCTGTTTATACTGGGGGGCCATGGGGAGAATGGTAACCTGATTGAAGGAAGGAGTTGGTCCTATATCTGCCCAGGGAAGAACTTTACAGGCTGAAGGACCAGCCACTTCAAAGGCCCATTTTCAGGAGTGAGATGGCGTGCTTGAGGAACAGAAAAGGACATTGTGACTGGCAGTTAGGGACAGGGACAAGGAGTTGGTCCCTAGAGCAGGGATGGACCATCTAGGGCCTTGTTGGCCATAGTAGGGAGCTTTAATTTGATTCAAAATAGGAGAGGGATCCAATGGTTAGTTGGAAGAATGGAAGCGACATTGAGGAATTCATGTTTGGAGAGATCACTCTAGTTACCTCATGGAGTATTACTTGTAGGTGGACGCTGCTGGGGGAGGAAACCTCCATGAGGGACTCAGAGAGGCAGCACCATCTCTAGCCCCCACTGGTGTGAACATTTTTGGGAGTCCAGGGTGTCTATATGAGCACACTGTCTCTTTTTGTCTTTAATACTAAAGCAGATCTTTAGTGCAGTTACTCAGTGCTTCTCGGCAACTCTAAAAATTGACCAGATTTCTTTTTCCAGCATTACTTTGACACATGCCAAGAATGACAAAAATGTATCTCTCTCCAATTTTTTTTTTTCTCTTGAGCTACTTTCAGGCCCGAGTGTTGGGGAATAATAAATAGAAACCCAGAACATGACTAAAGAGGCCCCATTCCACAGGAAGAAAACCACTGTGAGGTTCCAGAGAAGTATTTGGGGGTTTCACCAGAGCTCCAGAAATAGGAGGGGGTAGTCAAGGGGACATCAGCCCTGTGACCACTCTGGCATTATCCAGAATACTGTAGAAGAAATAAAGACTGTAGATTTTCTTGCTCATGGTTTCCCACTACTGCTTTTGCTGTCTGCCACCAGCCATCCTTTCTGGAGTTTGGAACTCTGTAGTCTAGGGAGGACACTGAGTGGCCCTGTTTTGCTTTCCAGTGTCCAGTGAACTGTGATTTTTCTTTAGCAGACTGAAGAGGCCCAGAGGTGGGGTTCTTGTAGCTCTTAGGTGTTTTGTTGAGGCACCATCCAGATAGAAAGCAGAAATGTGAGGCTTAGGGAAAGGGTTCTTCAATGCAATGATTGATTCTTTAAAGAGTAAGCAGACTCTTTATAAGACCCTCATAAGACCCCAAATATGTGTGTATGTATGTGTGTGTGTGTGTGTCTAGGGTCTGGGTGGATGCACGGTGGGACAGTAGATGTCCCTAAAAAAACACTGACCTGTGATATCAACAATTCTGGTAGATCTTCTTTAGAATGTGTTTAGCTGCTCTAAGACACCCTTGCAGTATACCATGAAGCTCAAATTAGGGCCTGGGGAGCAGATTCTGGTGGGGGCACCTGGGTGGCTCAGTCATGAAGTATCTGCCTTTGGCTCAGGTCATGATCATAGGGTCCTGGAATTGAGCCCTGCATCAGAGTCCCTGCTCAGTGGGGAGTCTGCCTCTCCCTCTCCCGCTCCCCCTGCTTGTGTTCCCTCTCTTGCTGTGTCTTTCTCTGTCAAATAAATAAATAAAATCTTTTAAAAAAATAAATAAATGGCCCAAACAGATTCAAAGTGGGAAGGTGGGAGACTTGGTCTATTGCAAAGAACAGTGTGGGAAGAGGAGGGAAGTATTTTACCAAAGTGGTCTGTGGCATCAGTAAGAATCAGAGAACTAGGGAGGAATGGAATTTAAAAAAAAATACATTTTTGTGTTTGAATTTGCATTTTGTTGAGCAAACAAAATGTTCCTGAGTCCAGTCTTTGTGATTTTTTTTTTGCAGTGTAAATAGATAAATTGATAATTGAACATGGTAATTTTTTTGAAAACTAGAAAGGAAGAAAGCAACACTAGTATAACTATTTCTTTTTTTTTTTTTTTTTTTTAAAGATTTTATTTTATTTATTTGACAGAGAGAAATCACAAGCAGGCAGAGAGGCAGGCAGAGAGAGAGAGAGAGGAGGAAGCAGGCTCCCTGCTGAGCAGAGAGCCCGATGCGGGACTCGATCCCAGGACCCTGAGATCATGACCTGAGCCGAAGGCAGCGGCTTAACCACTGAGCCACCCAGGCGCCCCGTAGTATAACTATTTCTTATTCTTTTTCTGTATGCTCAGTGATAGTAAATGATCCTTCAGTGAATGTGACTTTGAATTTTGGTTGTAGCCATCAGGTCATCGAGCAGGAATAATGTGTGTGAGAGAGCTGACTGGCTATTACCATTTTGGAGAAAGAAGATAAGAGAGATAGTTGTACAACCCTGTGAATATACTAAAACATGTTGAAGTACACACTTTAAATAGGTGAATTGTAGGATATGTTAATTATATCTGAATACAGCTGTTAGAAAAAAATAGCCAAAGAGGAAACTATGAAGAAATCAAATTTTAAAAAGCCATACAGGAAACAGAACATACAAATGAGCACTCTCATTTCCATGGGACTTGGACCACTTATTTTAATGATTTGATATGGGCTCAAAGGTCCGTAAGCCAGCTGTGGGAAAGCTTTCAGAACCAGGGGAATATTACCTTCTGTATTCTCAATGAGGTCAAATGTCTTTGGAGGATGGTTCGGTTTTTGGAAACAGCTAAAATGACTCAAAGGTAAAATTAGCAATTAAGCAAATGATGAAGCTGAGAGAAGTAGCAACACAGTAAAAATAAAAATAATAAAGAATGCTATAAAGTAAGATGATAGACATTTCCTTTTGGGAACGCCCATTTATTGACTCCACCAAGGACCATCTTTTTCACCAGTAAAATTAGCAGGTTTTCAAACACCAACACTGTAGGCTAAGGGAAATGTGACTGCCTTACGATTTGTGAACAACTGTAGTTAATTGTCTTGGTGGGGTTCCTCCAGAAGCCAGCCCGGTGAAGCCAGTGAGGAGAGTGTTCATGGCCGGTGATCACTGTGGGCATCTGGGACTCCCTGTCACCAGGAACATTCCTCAGAGTCGCCCAACCTAGGAAGTGAGGAAGGTGGGGTGTTTGCCCACTGATTCTCATTGATCTTGTTGAGAGCTGCTTCTAGGAGTATTTGTATTTGTTGTCTAGAATTTGTTTGCTGGAGTACCCTGCAGTTTGGCTGAGCGTGCTCTTCGAGAGAGAAACACACCACTCAGGCAGAGTTTGAATTATTCGTAGCATCTACTACTTGAGTCTAAATCAGTGTTGTCTGTAGCATCTTCTTCAGCGACGGACATGTTCTGTAAGCTGGAATGTATAGTAAGATAGTCTCTAGACACTTTGAAAAATGACTAATGTGGCTTGGGCTTGCTTCATTTCCAAAGCTTCATTTCCTAGCTTCTTTCTACCAAAGGTAAAGATTGTATATTAATTGTCTTCTTTATAAAGCTAAACAGCAATATCTGAAGATATTCAGGGACTTGACTTTAATAATTCATACAGGTGAGATGAGATGTCTGCATCTTATCTGCACGATGTCTGCAGTGGCCAGTGTGGCTAGTGGCTACTAGCCCGGGCAGTGTAAGTCTAAATAGAATATTAGAAAATGAATCTCTCAAAGTCTCCTAGTCTCAAAGTCTCAAAATTAGGTATCAAGAGGACTAGAATAAAATGAGTGGTACATTTTAACTAAAGATGTATTTTGATGGACCCTCAAGTCTTTAGTCTTTGCGCTTTGGCTGAACAGATTTTCAGCTGCTCTTAGCTGATAGGTAGGACTCTGTGTGCTCAGCCAGAGATAATTGCTAATTAATGCAGTTCACATTTTTTCAGTGCCCGCTGTAGAAAAGTTCTGTGTCTCTGCATCCTAGCTCTGAACAGAGAGAGAGGGGACCAACATGCTATAGAGCCTTCAGTGATAGGACTCTAGGACTCAGCCCAGGTCAAGACTGCTCAGATGAACATTGTTGCAAGGAGGTTAATGGAATTATCCCTTTG
>NC_081563.1:96850144-96969202 GCF_022355385.1 Mustela nigripes | reverse complement strand
AAAAAGAATACACCTTTCAGAAAGTGGTTGTTTTTCTGTTTCCAGAATTGCTGTTTTTCTTCTCTTCGATCTGCCGATGGATTTTCAGGTGTTTGCAATCTTTAGATAAGCTATCTAGCTGATCTCCGGCTAGCTGAAGCAGTTTCAGCTTGCTACTTCTCCGCCATCTTGACTCCTCCTCGCAGCAGCATGTTTTAATAAATAAGGGAATGGACTAGGAGAATGGTCTTCTTTAGAACAAGCTCATATCTGCTGTGCGAGATTCATGAGAGAGAGTCTCCATTCATATTTTGGGACCCCTACTGTATCAGTTGGCTATAGCTGTGTAATAAGCCATCCTTTATTTATTTATTTAAGAGAAAAAGAGAGAGAGAGAGCACCCGTATGTGCATGCAGGGGGAGAGGCAGAGGGATAAGAAGACTCCCCACTGAGCAGGGAGGTCTGATGTGGAACTCCATCACAGGACCCTGGGATAATGACCTGAGCTGAAGGCAGATGCTTAACTGACTGAGCCACCCAGCTGCCCAATAATAAGCATTTACTATGGCTCATGAGTCTGTGGGCCAGCTGCATAGTTATGCTGGATTAGGATCAACTGAGCTCAGCTGAGTAGGTCCATGTGCATGTGATCATTGGTGGTCAGCGGGGGCTGGGAGGGGACTGATGGACGAGGATGATCTCATGTTGTCTTGACACCTATGCTGAGAAGTGGCACAGCATCATTTCCACCATATTCTTTCATCCCATCAAGTCATAAGGACATCCCACATTTAAAGGATAACCCTACCAAAAGATAGAATGAGCTGAAACATCTGATTGCAAGAGGCATGGAAAGGGATGAATGAAGAACTGGTGCTTTTTTTGTTTGTTTGCTTGTTTGCAATTGATCTATCATGTGGGCTATTTCAAGATGATAAAAATAAATCAAGAAATTGCAGACATCGTGCCTTTCATTCACATGAATTTTCAAAAGTCGAGTATCCACATATTTGCAGCTACTACTATTTAGCTTGATAAAGAAGACAATGAATTTACAATTTTTAGCTTTGAGCAAAGCTAGGAAACAAAGCTTTTCATTAGGAAGTTCCACATGACAAACCCAGGATTTTCCTTGCCACATCATTTTTGCTACAGACTTTGGCCAATGGAGCCTTCGAAGGGACAGGATGTTAATTTGGGGCTTGCCTCCCACAGTTTGTCATGTAATCAAGTCGGCAATCCTCAGGGCCTGTTGGCTGGTCATGTGTCAGTTTTCTCTGACATTTTAGTAAGCACTGCAATCCTTGAATTCTTTTATGAAGGAACCATCAAGCCCCCTGCTTCTCAGACTTATGGAATTCCCAGACGTAGCGTCTGGGTGCCATTGCCACTAAGGCCACTTGGGAAGGGAAAACCGTGGCTGGACAGTGCACTGCCTTGGCCTCTGGGGTCAGGCCACCCTGGATGCCTTGGTGGTTTGATCTCACTGACTATTCAGTTTCATTTTGGGGTTGGACTCACTAATAGTTGAAGACATGAGACGTTCAAAAACCTGGGCTCTGGAGCCCAACCAAATGTGGACACATTTGGCTCCACACATCCATACAGTGATACAGTGATGTGGCTCCATCACTGTAGGTGTTACCTTGAGCAAGATGCTGAGCTGGAGAATGGCAGGTTTTACATAAATATGATGGGAACATCATGGTACTTATAGTGTGGGGCTACAGGATGACACAAGCTAAAGCTCATGAAGCCTCTGACTTCAGTTCGTGGAATAAACACTCAGTTGGCGACAGCTGTTATTATCAAGATTATTTTTAGGGGTCTCACTCCATTGTAGCATGAACCCCTTGGTGATTTTTGAGTCCAAGTTACTTGCCCACTTTTGCCTCTTGGAAGGGTCTTGACCACCTTTCTCCGGCTGGCTCTGGAAGGCCCAGTTTGAGTGGAAACATCCGTGGGTTGCCATGAAGATGTCATTTTGATTCGCACAGGGAATTTCCACATTTCGAAGGGGATAGCTTCTCCTCAGCACAGGGACCCTTGCCAAGCTTCGAAAGAGCTATAAACTTGCTGAATCGTGGAAAGGCATTCTTGGACACAGAGCTTCCAACAAACCAGACCCTGTTTGTAATTAATTTGAATGTTTCCAGAGCTTCGTATTATACCCTCCCTGTTGTATTTCCATGGGGAATTCATTGGGCCGTAGCTATGGTTCAGAAAACCGTGCACAGCCCTCATTTTTTCATGTGGGCTACGTTTTAATGGAGGGCAGTGATTTTTTTTTTCCTCCAGGTACCGGTTTTGTCTTCTTTTACATGTTCAGCGTCTGTGTGGCTGTTTGCCCCACAGAGCGGAGCTTGTAAACAAATACACTCGATGAGGGATACCATGAGAATATTCATTCATAAACTATCTCTGAGTCCATATAACAATTTATAGGAGAACAGAATGTCAGTTCACTTATTTAGTGGTTCAGAAATTCTGCTATTTGCTGTTTTATGAGGAAGAGAAATAGGAATGGGTTAGGAAAACTGAACCCAAGGTATGGCAGTGTTGGGAGAAGCAGAAATTCTTAAACAAATACTGGAGTTCACATTTCACTTGGCTCCCACGTGGTGTTCCAGAAAGACCCCACCCTGACCTACCTGCTGGGTAGAACTGTGTTCTTAACTCAGGGCCGTGAGGTTTGCCAAGTGCTGAGGGCTGAGGGCCAGCAACCAAGAGCAGAGAAGAGGACAGAGCTGATCTGGGGTGGCCCTTGGCAAGTCCTGGCCATGAGCTGAGTCACTTGGCTGCAACTCTGAGTTAGTGACACTTGAAGTGTGTGATCAATCATGTTTAGGCAACAGGAGATTGGGTAGAGGGAAGCAGAGGAGTTCCAAGTGGAAAAAAAGGTGAGTTTTGTATAATCGCCACAGGAATTTCCTGTGATGGTTTGTGAAGCAAGGGATTTTGAACAAACTGATGTTCTAGCCAGGGCCTTCCACCCTTGCATGTGTTTCACAGCCTGTCCCTGTCAGTGGGACTTGGGGCATGTGCCCGACCCCGGGGTGGGGGGGTGCTGGTCTCAGATCTTTAGGTTTGGGAGAATGTTATTTGTTGAATTGTATCTCCCTGTCAAATAGATATGCTGGCTTCCTGATCCCTAATACCTAGGTATGTAGTCTTATTTGGAGATGGGTTTTTTTTCATATGTGATCAAGTTAAAATGTCGTTCTGGTGGGCCTTAATGCAGTATGATAGGTATCCTTGTAAAATGGGGGCATCTGGACATAGACACACTCAGGAAGAATGCCATGTGAGGATTAAGAAAGAGGTAGAGGATTCTCCAAGCCAAGGAACAGATTGGCAGCAGATCACCTGAAGTGAAGCAAGCATCGTGGAACAGGTTCTCCCTCAGAACCTCCAGAAGAATACACTCTGCCAGCATTTTGATCTTTGACTTCTAGCCTCTAGGGCTGTGATATAATAAATCCAGATTATTTAAGCTACCCTATTTAGGGGACCTTGTTGAGGCAACCCTAGCAAACAGTACAGCTAGCCTTGGGACAGAGGGCATGGGTATTCTCACCCATTGCTGCATTGTCCTGCTTAGCCCCCCCATCCCCCCAACCCCACCCTGCAGCCTGTGCAGGGAGCACAAGTGGTGGGAGGTGAGCAGTGAGGGGCTGGGGGACCAGGGATTTCCAGGTCCTCTCAAACGAGGCTGGGTCCCACTCGGCAACTGAGACTTGTGTATTTCTAATAAATACCCAGAAATAATGTGATGAGGTTCCAATTTCTGCTTCTTGTCATCTAGATTTTCTGTTAATAATAATAATGTAAAAAGTGCATTTTCAAGGTGTGATTCAGTGAGGGGGTTGTCAGTGCATTGGAGACTTGGTATGCAGGCCACACTTAGTCTTCACTCCCACTGAATGAGGGTCTTATGGGCCTTTTTTTTGAAGGGGAGCTGAGGCTCCAGAGGGTGACAGGACTGGCACAAGGTGAATGATAGGACCAGAATCTAGTCTGGGACCCTGGACTTGCAGGGTTGAGGACCTCCCCACTGTTCTGTAGGATGAGGGCACTCTTCCCCGGCTAGGGTCACCTGGAGAATTCTGAAGGTACTGATGCCTGGGTCACTCCCAGAGGGGCTAATGTAATTGGTCTGGGCACTTGGTCTGCCCATGGGTAATTTTCAAATCTCCCAGCTTGAGAGATGCAGCACGATAGGCAAGCCAACAAGGTAGTTTAGGTTGAAAATTTTAAGTTAGCTTATGGAGATGTTCTCACCGAAATTGCCGAGAATCACTTGCAAAATTTTTCCTTGAACGCAGATTCTTGGACCCCACTAAGCATACTAATGTAGAATTGCTTGGAGTGGAGTCTGGGCATCTGCATTTTATAAATGCTCCAAAGGTTATTCAAAGATAATACAGGTTTGGGTTCTAGGATTTGTTCTAGAGGGGTGCTGGGCTATGAAGGGCTCTTACCTTCCCAGAAAGCTGGTGCTCTAACATCCTACCTAGTGACCTAGGGAGCATGGCCATCTGTTCACTTCAAACATTCTGAAAGTAGATATTACAATGTCATGCTAAAAAGGCACCAGGGCTTAAAGATAGAGTAAATATGCCTTTCCTCAGTGACTGGGTATAACTCCGCTTCACCCAGGAACCTTGCTTTGGAATTCTGCAGCTTTATCCAAACCGGCCAAATGGATGCAGTTTCTATTCCATAAGGAAGCCCTTGAAGGCAGCCTTTTTGAAGTCAAGTGGCAGGTTTCTTTATTCTACAAATGAAGAACCTGAAGCCCACAGATGGTGTGGCTTTCATCCAATCCCTGTGAAGAAAGGTGGATGTAGAACTGGAGGCTCTTAATGCCCAGTGTGACATTTTTTCTCCGTGTCTCTGTGTTTCTGACCCTTCACCATCTAGCTGCAATTCACTGGCCACATCTGTGAGAGCTCTGTGTTCTGGATTGGGCCCTTCCTGCAGGAGTCACAGGAAAGCTGTTTTTGGTGAGGAGCTGTGCTAGAATCTGGGGGAATCTGCCCAACAGGAGAAAAGCACACTTCACACTTTGTGGCTTTGGGCAGAGGGAGTCCGTGTTCCCATTCAGGATGTTCTGTAGCGTGAACAATATGGCCTTCCCTGGAAGGTTGCCCACACCACCTGGAGAACCTGAGTCTGCATCCTATAGACCTGAGCATGTAATCTTGCACGTTTCAGGGACCTACTGGGGTGGTTCACTGTTCCCTGTGGGAAGATAGCATCATGTAGTGGAAATGAGCACAACACTTGGGCTTGGGATATGTTCTTGGTTAAGTTCCAGCTCCACCCCTTAGCTGCACTGGATAAACTCATTAGACTCTCTGGGCTTCCATTTTCTCATCTCTAATAATATCTCTTTGGGATATTGTGAGCATCAAAAGATCTTTAAAGCTTTATAAAAAATTAGTTATTACTATTATTGGAATGTTAGTCTGCATAAGATTTATATAGAAATGCAAGATAGGACACCAACGTTGGCTTGTACCTACGAGAACAATTAAGTACCAGTTTCTATTTGGGGGCCTGGTTTTCTCTTGCCATCCTCCAGATGATTTAGTAATATAAAGCCTCATATAGTGAATTAGGCTGATTAGCTCCAAAAGCTTAAAATCCAAGCCTGGGTGGCTCAGTGGGTTAAAGCCTCTGCCTTCAGCTCAGGTCATGATCCCAGGATCCTGGGATTGAGCCCTGCATCCTCCTCTCTCTCTCTGCCTGCCTCTCTGCCTACTTGTGATCTGTCTGTCAAATAAATAAATAAAATCTTTAAAAAAAAAATCCAAGACTTAAAATATTGGTCATGGAAAAAGTGACTGGGCCATCAGCCAAACCAAATTCATTAATTCATCATATCATATCATTTCTATATTGTCAAAGTGTTGTCGGAACCTGGCACAGATCCATGACACCTATACCGTGCCCAGGTACCCATCATGATAAGTTTGGGCTGAGCTGGTTATGTTAATCTTTGGACCAATTAGGCCCAATTAGATAAATGATTGTATTCAATTATAAACCAATTACAGTTGCTGGGGTGCCTGGGTGGCTCAGTCGGTTGAGTGTCTGTCTTCTGCTTGGGTCATGATCCCAGGTCTCTGGGATCGAGCCCTGTGTTGAGCTCTCTGCCACTCTCCCTGCTTGTGAGCTCTCTCTCTCTGTGTCAAATAAATAAAATTTTAAAAATCTGTTAAGAATGGGTTTCTTGTGGCTGAAAGAAGATATTTTTATTTTTATTCTTTGTATCTATTGGCATTTTTTAAGAAAATGCTACTTCAGCCTGATGAATGTAGTTTCACAGAAGACAGAAGACAGAAGTCTTTTTAAAAATTTTTTCAGTGTTCCAAGATTCATTGTTTATGCACCACACCCAGTGCTCCATGCAATATATACCCTCCATAATACCCACCACCAGCCTCACCCATCCCCCCAATCCTCTCCCATCTAAAACCCTCAGTTTGTTTCTCTAAGTCCACAGTCTCTCATGATTCATCAAGAAATGGGCAGAAGACATGAGCAGACACTTCTCCAATGAAGACATACAAATGGCTAGTAGTCACATGAAAAAATGTTCATCATCATTAACCATCAGGGAAATTCAAATCCAAACCACATTGAGATATCACCTTACACGAGTTAGAATGGCAAATATTAACAAGACAGGAAACAACAAATGTTGAGTTGGGTCTTAATAGGAGTTTGGAAAGGCAGAAGGACTATCTTGAGAAATGAGAATACCATTTGTGGAGGCATAGAAGAATTAAATCTTATGACCTGTTCTGGAAATGGCCAGCAGTTAAGGCTGGACCATGTGGTCAGACATTTAGGGTTTGCACCAGTTCTGGCTAGAACAAAGAGAAAGACTTGGGGAACTTCGGGAAAAAATGTTGGATAAGTTCACTGAAGACAGATCATGGAAGACCTTATAGGCCTTATGGTAGATTTCTCACCCATAAAGGAAAGAAGGATTAGGATGTGATTTTCCTGGTGTTCTATGCTTGGTAAAAGTGTTGGAGCACAAGGGGCTTTGCCCCTGCCATGTTTTTCAAAGTTGTTGTGTCCTGGACCTCACCTGTAGCCAAAACTGATATGGAAGTGTTTTGGATCTCTATTTTCCACAGGCATGGAGATAAGCCCTGATCTCTGACCCTGGAAAGAATCATGGTGGATGTTACTTCTGAGCATGGGTTTCTGGGTTGGGGATAGCAGCTGAGTAGACACCTGCTCCTCCAGTGAATAAACGGGAGCAGTGAACTTGTTGAGGCCATTGTAAAGTGTATGGCTTCATCACTTAAATAAATTATTTGCCTTTTAATTTTTTTAATTTAATGTTTTACTACCTCATTATTTCTGAAGCTTAATAATATGGTTGAAACATATACCTGGTTGTGTTTTTAGTGGAAACACCATGCCGTTTCTGAACAGTGTATTCTGAATCTTAATTTCTACACCCATAGATAGAACGTGCGTATGTACATACATACATGGTTTGGTTTTGGCTTGGGTTTCCCAAAAATCAGACCCTGAGAGTAGGATTTAACTAGTTTATCTGGAAAATGACCAAGCACCAGTGGTACAGGAGTGGGTTGTGAGACAGGCAAGGGACAGAAGTTAATAAATAGATGGAGCCCTGGGTGTGGTGCATAAACAATGGATCTGGGAACACTGAAAAAATAAAAGTAAATTTAAAAAAAGAAGCTAATAAATGAAGTAATAATAAGTAGGTATCTTTCTGGGTAATAGGGGTGTCACCCCAGGGGACCACTGGGAACCTACATGGAGTACATGCAAGATTGATATCCTCAAGGGGTGAGGACACCAGAGAGCATTTAACCCACTGAGCCACCCAGGCGCCCCACGAGAGAGCATTTAAATGAACTCCTGTATACCATTGGTTGAAGGTTACTTCTGGGAGGATTAACTCCCCAGCATTCCTGGTCTTTTCGACATAATGGGCCAAACATGCTCTATGGCCAGAGAAAGCCCTCAAACACAGAAGACTGAGTGCCAAGGGAATATCGGCAGAGGACCCATTGCTCCACATCACATAGAAGGTTTAACAATAAAAGTCATGCTGATAAACTAGATGTCCTTTCCCTAACATCAGGAACAAGTCAAGGATGTCTGCTTTCACCATTTCTATTCAACAGCCTACTGGAAGTCCTAGCTAATGCAATAAGATAAGAAAAGGAAATAAAAGGCATGCAGATTGGGAAGGAAGAAATAAAACTGTCTTTGTTCACCAATGTCATGATTGCCCATATAGAAGATCCTACAGAATCAATAAGAACTCATGGAACTAGTGATTATAGCCAAGTTGCAAGATACAAGGATACAAAAGTCAAGTGCTTTCCTATATACCAGCAATTAATAATTGGAATTTGATATTAAAAATACCATTTACATTCACAGAAAAACAATGAAATACTTAGTTATAAATCTAACAAAACATGCAAGATCTATAGGAGGAAATCTAGAAAACTCCGATGAAAGGAAACAAAGAGCTGGATACATGCAAGGAGAGAGATTTCATGTTTATGGATAGGAAGATGCAATAGTGTTAAGATGTCAGTTCTTCCCACCTCGATCCTGACTAGCTTCAGTGCCATCCTCGTAAAAATCCCCACCAGTTATTTTGTGGATATCAACAAAGTGATTCTAAAGTTTACATGGAGAGCCAAAAGACCCGAGGATAGCTTACTTTGTGTTGAAAGAGAAGTTAAAAGAACTAAGTTGGAAGACTGACACTATGGCACTTCACCCTTATTTTAAAGCTAAATTCTTTAAGACAGTGTGATACTCTGCTGAAAGGAGCACAGTGTGTGTAACTCATAAATAAACAAATACATATATAAATAGATTTCTGTGTATTTTTTAGAAGGTGTGATATTGGTGAAGGAATATAAATACATTGAACAGAATGGACAGCCTGCAAATTGGAGGCAACCAAGGTGTCCTTCAATATGTCTGTGGATAAGCAAATTGTGGTGTATCCATACAAATGGAATATTATTCAGCAATAAGAAGAAAGGAACTGTCAAGCTACAAAAAGACATGGAGGAACCTTAAAAGCATATTGCTAAGTGAAAGAAGCTAGCTTGAAAGGGCTGCTTACTGGATGATTCCCACTATATGACATTTTGGAAAAGGCAAAATAACGAGAAAGTAAAAAGATCAGTGGTTCCCTGAGACTCCAGGGACTAGAGGCTGGGACGTATAAATGGGTGCAACCTTTAACCATCTATATGAGATTTCTTAGGGTGGGGGTTCATGGGTGGCTCAGTTGGTTAAGCATCTGACTCTTGATTTTGGCATAGGTCATGATCTCAGGGTTTTGAGACTGAGCCCCACGTTAGGCTCTGCACTGGGCATGGAGCTTGCTTAAGATTCTCTCTCTCCTTCTGCCTCTCCCCCACTCTGTCTCTAAAAATATATATAAATTAAAATCTTTTAAAAAATGATTTCTAGGGTGGTAAAAGTATTCTGCGTGATACTAAAATGCTGGATACACGACATTATTTGTCAGAACCCATGGAACTGTACAACATGGAGAGTGACCCCTTATATAAACTGTGGACTTTAGATAATTATAAGGTATCAGTACTGGTTCATCACTTGTTACAAATGTACCACATTAATGCAAGCTGTTAATAATAGGGAAAACTGGGGTGAGGAGGGCATGTAGGAGAACTCTCAATTGTTGCCTTCCACTCAGTTTTTTTTTGTAAATCTAAATCTCTCTACAAAACAGAGTCTCTTAATAAAGGAAAAAATAAAGCAAACCATTAAGTAGATTGGTGTTTTAAAATTTTTAAAAAAGATTTTATTTATTTATTTGACAGAGAGAGAGATAACACAAGCAGGAGGAGCAACAGGCAGAGGGGGCGGGAAAAGCAGGCTTCCTGTTGAGCAGGAAGCCGGATGCAGAGCTCTATCCCAGGACCCTGGGATAATGACCTGAGCCAAAATCAAGAGTCAGATGCTTAACCAACTGAGCCACCCATGAATCCCTGGAGTTTCAAAAATATTAATATTTGTGACTATAAATTAGAACAGAGCCCTGATTTTTCCTATAAAACAATAATTCTAATGTGAAGACTAAAGGGTGACATTATGGAGGTCAAAGGCACTGAGTTGGGGATGTGTATGGAGCAATCGAAGGCCCTGGGCTTGGGAGTTACTCCTGCCTCGGTCCTGTACCAGCCCGTCTCTTAGCAGCAGCAGCACTTCAGATAAGTGGTACCTCAGCCTCAGATTTGTCATCTTCAAGGTGGGGATGATAAGACATACTCCGTGGGGTGGTTGTGGAGGGACAGGGAGGTAATGGCTGTAAAGTGGTTGGACAACTCTATGCACGGAGCTCAGTTGCCTCCCAGCCTCGCCCTGCCTCCAGATCTCTCAGGGTGCTACAGAACATTTCATTTAGATTCCATCAAGGGTTGTGCCATCTTTGGCTTATGTTCTGTGGTGAGCATGCCAACTGATGACAGACAGCTACTCTGGCAGGTCACAACAAAGTAGTAATTGACCTTGCTCCCCTCCCCCCCACCAAGACATCTGTTCAGGCTCTGCTAGAAGCCAAGGGCTCCCCATGTGGGGTTTCAGTTTTAAACTGCAGCACTCCAAACATTCTTTATGGGCTGGCAAAGGTGTTTCACACTTCAGATGGGCCTCGTGAGGACAGTTTGCTTTCTACAAGGAAGATTGGGAATTCCCAGCTGATGGAAGGTTCTGTTTAGTCTCATTTTGGCACCACAGATAGACTCTCCCATAAGTGCATATATGGCCAATTCTGGATGAGCCATCAGTATGTAGCAGGGGGTAAGCTGTACTGTATTGGATAATGCAGATACAGATTATTTCTATCATCTCAGAAAGTTCAGTTGCATAGCACAGGTAAGGAATATTCTGTCTCTCTCACTAGCTGCCCCCCCATTTTAATCCCTTGCATGCATTTGTGCCTTGATGTTAATGCTACCACCACCCCAGTTCTGGCCTTTAGTGCCTATTAACATGTTGACAGACTGATAGAGTTGTCCTTGAGCAAGCCTGGTGTAATGCTATATACATCTTTCTTCTCAGTTGACAGAGTGAGTTCTCTGCTGGGTACTCAAGCCCTTACCAGGACCCCAGCTCACCTTTGACACTTTATTTCCTCCCATTCCCCAACATTCCCCAGAGTGTGTGACATGTATGCACCAGGTGCTTGGTGTTTGGGGAGCTCATCAGTCCTCCCCACTCCCCCACCCACACATGCCTCTGTCCTAGGTGTCATTTCACTCTCCACTCTTGGAGTGATCTCCTTCCTCTCCATCTGTCCTAGCCAAAGGCTTCTCCATTATGTGGCACACTTCTCAAATATCACCCACCCCTCAAAGGAGGCTGACAGGCTCACCCAAGCAGAGACAGTTTGTCCCTCAGGGAAATGCTTTGGGTTTCCCTTCCTTGTGACGCCTGGCATATCTTGCTTCATGGGAAATCATTTGTGTGCCTTACCCATCCTTACTTCCTCCTGGAAATACACCCCTTTAAGGGCAAGTGCTCTACCCCTTCATCTTTGTGGGCTATCCCAGTACTTTGCCAAGCAATGTGTATTTGGTGAATTTTAAGACCCTCCTGCCAAGAAACATTCTCTAAAGTCAGTCCTCTGTTTTCTTTCCTAAAGCATCATAGGAGCAAACCAGCACACTCACACTGTCTCCATGTAGGGAAATCCTGCAGAATCTCTGTTTCAATCCCTGATCTTTCTGCCTCTGAACCACCTTTTAGCCACACTGGTCATGTGTCTCCTTTTGCACACTAAGGGGATTATATCATGTACCAGGCAGTGTTGATGCCTAGTTTATGTCCCTCAGGCCTTAAAACTTAGGTTTATACTGCCCAAGCTTCTCATGGCTTGAATCTGAATCTCTTTGCCTGAGGGATTTGGAGGTTCTCCAAATCCTGGGAAAATGACTCTACTCCACAAAGTCAACCAGAAGTTCCAGGGGATGAATATCCTTGGGAACAGTCCTCAGCCAAGAACTGATATAGGCTGGTGAATAAATACCTCACCTACCTCTCCCATTGGGTGGGAAGGCCCTGAGGTACATATTTTAGCTGGTTTCCCAGAGGTTCCCCAGAGGATGAGTATCAGCTGGCCATAGCATCACTAGCTTGATAACTTAACCCTTTGTTGGTTGCCTTCCTTCCCTGTCCCACTTCTGCACTTTCTGGGTTCCCTTTATCTCCCAAAAAAAGAGCTGCCTTGGGGTGCCTGGGTGGCTCAGTGGGTTAAAGCCTCTGCCTTCGGCTCAGGTCATGATCCCAGGGTCCTGGGATTGAGCCCCGCATTGGGCTGTCTGCTCCGCGGAGAGCCTGCTTCCTCCTCTCTCTCTCTCTGCCTGCCTCTTCTGCCTACTTGTGATCTCTGTCTGTCAAATAAATAAATAAAATCTTTAAAAAAAAAAAAAAAAGAGCTGCCTTGAGTCTTTGTCTCAGATTCTGCTTCTGGAGAACCCGAATTAAGACTGAATGCAGAGTGGTCTTTATTGCTGAAACTCTGGCTTCTTTGTTTGTTTGTTTGTTTGTTTGTTTTTTCATTCTTCAGTTTGCTCCGGTTTGTGTTTTATCTACACAGGTTGTCACCTGTGAGACAGACATTCCTAAGCTCTTAGCTGGAATGATTGCCTTAATTATGTCACAGAACTAATCCTTGTAAGTTATATGTTCAACTGGAGACTCAGCAAGTTGAAGAATGTCCCTTCAACATGTGGGCACAATTGGACACCCCCAGAAGTTTTGGAGAAAATGTGCAGAGACGTTCTTGGCTACAGCAGCTGTACGTAAAGCCAGAGATTACTGAGAGTTACCAGCTCTGCTATTTATAAGGAATGAATTCATGGCTAGGGAATTTATATATGAAAAATGGGAAATACTCTTATAATGTTAAATATAACTTTGTTCTGTAGTTGGTAAAAAGAGCATTTAATTAGAATAGAATTTGGTGGAAGATATCAAAGTTACTTTGCAAAGCTTCAGAGTTATTTATTTTCTTTCACAGACTTATTTCTATCTGAGTTTCTACTCTCCTGTCCTGTCTTTTTATTCTTTTCCTCCCTTCCTCTCTTTTTACCATTATTATTTGTGCTATTGTATTTAGACAGGATTAAGGTGTTTTTAAAAAATCCATATGCAAAGATAATTTGGTTTAACTGTTTAGCATTTGAACTCATTAGACTTTCCTAAACAACAACAATAAAAGGACAAATCTGTGGCACACAGGTTACATCTCCCCTCCACTGATCTTGCCTTACATCAATAGTCGATCACAACACCCTTCTCAACCTAGAGTTCAAGGGAGCCATTGCCAATTGATCAGTATTAGCTTAGGAGATGAAATTTTGTAATTTAATGTGAATGATTAGATTTGGGGAAACCAGTTTAGACACATAATTGATACGCCTGCTCTTTTCAGTTACCCTTTGTTAGAAGTCAGAAGAAAAGGATGTTCTAGGACAACTTCTTGGGTTCTGTGGGTATGTGTCAGTCTTGGGTGTAGCCCTGTGCTAAGTTTTTCATTAGCTTGAGAGAAGTCCAAGAAAGATAAGAACCACAAAGATAAGATCCACTCACCTCTGTCCGAGCCCCAGGGGCAGTTTAATAAAGACCTTTCACAATATCTGCACATGGGCTTCTTGCCCTTTCTCTCCTCCCATCAATTTTACACATACCCGTGCCAATGGCATTCCCTGTAAACTAGCTCCCATGTCCCTTGGTCATTGACATCATCCCTTCTCAGATGCTTTGATGTTTGGCTGGCTCTGTGATGGTCTTCAGGAGCTCAGATCCAGGTCAGTCGAGGAAGGTGAAGACTTCCCCCACATTCGTACCTCATCAGTCTTCCCCAGAAACCCAGTCTTGGTGACATGGGAATCTCTAATTGCTGCTCTGCCAGGTATATCCATAGGGGTGGGCTGACTCCTTCATATGTGTAGGGATCACTTCTCTTTTCGCCCACTTTGCTAGCCCACCTTCCTGAAGTTAAAGCTTATTTTTGCTCTTCCCTCTCTGTCTTATCTCTGCATCACAGGCCAACCCATGGGACACAGTTGCAGTGTGTTCTCTGTGTCTGCAAGTATGGCTAGATAGGACCCCCATTCCTCCGATTCTCTAGCTATTACCACCCTCTCCAGCTTCTCCTGTCTACTTGTCCTCAGGTTCCAGCTTGACAAACAACCTGGAGAAGTTCTCCAGTGTTTGCTTTGTAACCTAAGTGACTCAGCTTCTCATCAGCACTTATGTGTATATCAACAGGGGTAGTCATATTTGTCACTCCCCGCCACCCCAAAATGCCTCTCTTGGGGTATTTATCAGTGTCTTTTATGCCATTGACACTCTGACTAGAGGTTTAGCTTTGGGTAGTTATCTTCTGTCCACAACCTAAGACTTCTGAAAATGCCTCTTGTTTGATGGCTAAGTTAACCTGTTTTCTCCCAGGTGATTGATTTGAGACAGCTGAATGCCATCATCTGCAGAGTTTCCATGGCTTTAAACCAGCACAGAGTTCATGGGAAACTTCCCATTTCCACTGACCAGACAGTGTGGCTTCAAAAAATCTTATCCTTTGTGTCATTAACGCATAGGGGAGAAAACAGTCCCCTCTGTATTGTGGGTTTCTAGGAGCAGAGCCTGAGATGGGGATCTATGAGTGTGTGTTTTACTGAGGGAGAGCTCTCAGGAGAATTCTATGAAGTCTTGAAACCTCTTTTTCAGGCCTCTTTGCCTTTATTTATATAGTTGTGCATTTAAAAGTCACACTTCTTTGTCTGTTTCCCATACAAGCCCACAATAGATGCAAATCACCAGTTTGGGTCATGGGTCATCTACAGGCAGTGGGAGGCTGACAGTCTTCAGTGGGGGAGAGAGTTTAATCACAGTAATCAGAAAAAAATTAAGTCTTGGGCCATTCACTATAGAAAAGCCTGCAGTTTAGGGGTACCTAGGTGGCTCAGTGGGTTAGGCCTCTGCCTTCGGCTCAGGTCATGATCTCAGGGTCCTGGGATCGAGCCCCGCATCAGGCTCTCTGAAACCAGGAACCAGAGGAATGAGGTTCGCTTCATTAAAAACTGCTATTTAAAGTAGAGCAAGAGACCATCATTAGTGATGGGGGAGATGAAAAGTAAAACCACAGTGAGATACCACTGCACAATCACTAGAATGGCTCAAATGTAAAAGCTGACAATGCTGAGTGTTACTAAGGATGTGGAGTACCTGGAACTCTAATATATGGTTAATAAGAACACAAAATTATACAGCCACTTTGGAATTTCATATGCATTAAGCATATGGCCCAGCCATTAGGCACTTAGCTCTTTACCACCAAAGAAATGAAAACATGGTTAATAAAAAGACACGCACAGAAATGTTCATCACAGTTTTATTTATAGTAGCTCCAAACTGGAAAAACGCAAGATAGCCATCAACTGGCAAATGGATAAACAAATAGGGATAAATGCATGTCATGGGATACTACTTAATATTTAAAGGAATGAACACTGAAGATGCATGAATGGATCTCAAAAGCATCATGTGAAGTGAAGAGTCCAGACACGAAAGCATACACACTGGATGATTCTATCTGTATAAAATTCTAGAAAATGCACATGAATCTGTGGAGTCAGAAAGCAGACCAGTGGTTTCATGGGGGGGTCAGGTGTGGAAGGGATGCACCACAAAGGGGCACAAGGAAATTTCGGTGGGTGATGGAAATGTACACCTTAAATGGCTACAATTTATTGCAAGTAGATTGCACTTCAATAAAGTTTTATTTATTTATTTATTTTTATTTTTTAGAGAGAGAGAGCGTGCACATGCACGTGTGGGGTGTGAGGAACAGAGGGAGAGGAAGGGAGAGAATCTTAAGCAGGGTCCACTGCAGCGTGGAGCCTGACTTGGAGCTCGATCTCACCACCCTGAGATCATGACCTGAGCCGAAATCATGCACTTAACCGACTGAACCACTCAGGTGCCCCAAAATTGACGTTTAGGAACATTCAGCAGCTTGCCTAGCACGTTGCAAGTGCTCAGTAAATGGCGGGCTTTATGGAAAGTGTATATGTATGTGGCCCACTGCATGTTGACCTCTCACCAACTTCACTCCTAAGATAAGTCACTTCTTCTCCAGTGGGCAGCAGACAGGGATAGAAGCTCCCTGAGGTCTTCCCTGGAGGGTGGAAATCCTGACACAGCTTTCCTCCTCAGTGAAGCAGACAAAGCTGCTTTCAGCCGGAAGCAATTGTGCTCTCTTTTCCATCTTGGCATCTTTTGCCTCCATTCAGATTTCCCAAGGCCTGGCCACACCTCAGGCTGGGCTGAGTCAGGAAACCAGCTGGTCCTCACGCCTCTGCTCCACCCAGGCATCCTTCTGGCCCACAGGGAGGAAGCTGCACGTGGTTCCAATTACCAAATTAAAGACTCGACCTTCGCTTGGGTTTTTCTTCAGTTTGGAGGCCCCCTCCGAGCCTTTCTCCACCAGCTCAGTTCTTCTGATAGCATTTTGATGTGGGTTTCAGAACACTTCACAGGATAGCCCTGATGAAAATCCAGTAAGATGAGACACAGAAGATGGGGTAGGAAGGATAGAACACTGGAAGAGAACTAAGCTTAATTCCTGGCCTCGGCATTGCGTATCTGCTAAGATGAACACATGCCACTTGCCTCTCCTTCTTAAATTGGTATCTGATTTCTATCTCTGACTTTTCCAGCCTGGAGCTCTGAGGACTCCCAGGGACCGTCCATGGCCACTGACCCAACTCCTTGGGAGCCTCCAGTACCTCTCCCCTTCCAAGGGTGCACAATTCCCTTGGCAGTCTGGGGAAGGATATTGTTCTAAATACATTGGATAGGGATGCCTGGGTGGCTCTGTCGGTTAAGCATATTGTGCTCAGGTCATGATCCCAGGGTCCTGGGATCGAGTCCTACATCAGGCTCAGCAGGGAGCCTGCCTCTCCGTTTGCCTGCTGCTCCCCCTGCTTATGCACTCTCTGTCTCTCTCTCTCTGACAAATAAATAAAGATCTTTAAAAAAATAAACACATTGGATAAAATACTCAGGGCAGCAGAAAGTATTGCAACTACACTGCAATATAGTTATCAGCATAGTGAATAAACAGCCTGGTGATGGAGTAATAATCCATGTGCTTCTTTATTCTCATATCCAATAGCAAGATCTGGTGGTGGGTCTAATAACTACTGTCATTTTGAATTGCTGATGAGCATGAATGCTATCCGGAGATATCTGCCACACTACAGTGGGCTATAAAGTATCTGACAGCTATGGGTGATAAAGTCAAAGAAATTGCTATAATACCATGTAGCTTGCTGCCGACATTCTTATTAGAAGGAGATGCTACATTTCAGTTAGAAGTCAGTAAAAGAAAAAATGTATTTCCTCTTCACAGTTCCCAGGTCCCCCTGCATTCTACTTGTAGATCCCTTGGTTAAGAACCCTCAGGACTAGGGCCAAACTTTCCCCCCTGCCTGGCCTTCCCACTGAGATGGATCCTCTGTCACCACTGCTGGTGGCCATATAGATCACCTCCTACATTGAAAAAAAAAAAAGTGACAAACTATTTCAGACATGAAAGCATATAGGAAAGCATATAGGGAATAATATAGCAAGCCTCCATATATCCATCACCACCTGAGAAATAAACAATTGCAGAGGCTTTTGGAAATCTCCTTTGGATTTCTCACTGCTCCTATCTGCATTCCATTCCCTGCCTCCCAGGGGCAACCTTTGTCTAGAATTGGGTGTTTGTGGCTCCTGTGGATATCTTTAGGCTTCTACCACAGACGTACATATCCATAACCAATATCCAGTATCAGTTGCCTGTTTTTGAGCTGGGTCTAAATGATTTCTCACTGCATGAGTCCTGCAATGTGCTTTTCACCCTTGACGTTATATGTATGAGCTTTACCCATGTCATGCATGAGACTCAGTATGCTTTTTTTTTTTTTTAAACTGTGTGGTATCCTGTTGCCTGACTACATCATGATTTTGTTAGCTGTCCTCCTGTCCAATGGACGCTGGGATTGTTTCCAGGGTTTTGACATGACCAGGCCATGTTGAACACTCTTGAGGGTGTCTCCTGCAAAGATAATTTCTCTAGCTGTGGAATGGCTGGATCATAGGGTACATGTGTCCTTCGTTTCTAGGAATTCTACCAGACCGTTCTTGGTTATACCTATAGATTTACACTCTCACCAGCAGGAGATGTGAGTCCCTCTTGTTCTGCATTGTTGTAAATACTTAGTATTGTGAGACCTTTTAATACATGCCAGTCTAATGATGTGTCTCCATGTGGCTTTAATTCGCATTCCTCTGGTTCCTGGTTTCAGTGAGATGAATGATGCCCTCCCATGATATCAGGTCCTAACTCCCTGGAACCTGTGATGATTATCTGCAAAGTTTTTGCAGATCTGATTAAGTTAAGGCTCTTGAGATGGGAGGATTACCTTGAATTATTGGAGTGGGTCCTAAATGCTGTCACAGATATCCTTATAAGAGAGGCCAAGGGGAGGTCAGACATACACAGAGCAGGCAGTGATGCAAAGGTAGGGGCAGAGACAGGAACACTAAGGCCATGAGCTGAAGAATGCCAGCAGCTACCAGAAGTTGAGAAAAAGCAAGAAACAGATTCTCCCTGAGAGATTTTAGAGCAAGTGTGGCCCTCCTGACACTTTGACTCTGGCCTTCTGGTCCCCAGTGCTGTGAAATGATACATGTCTGCTCTTTTAGGGCCCCCAACATGTGGTCATTTGTTACAGCAGCCCCAGGACACAAATAAGCCAATCAAGATCAGCTTCCATTTATAAGTTTATTGGGCATTTGTATGCTTTCTTCTGCGAATTTCTTAGTCATAAACCTTGCCTGTTGTTTTTTTTTTTTTTTTCCTTAGTAACTGTAAGAGACCTTTCCAAATCCTGGATATCAATTCCTTGTTAGTGCTATATTTTGTTTATGTCTTGTTCTTCTTTTTGATGGTGGTGTTTTGTTTTTGTTTTTGTTTTTGTTTTTGTTTTGTTTTGTTTTTAGAGAGAGAGAGAGCATGCACAGGAGAGAGGGAGGGGCAAAGGGAGAGGGAGAAAATCCTAACCAGGCTCCATGCTTAGCATGGGATCCTAAGCAGGGCTTGAACTCAGTCCTGAGATCATGACTTGAGCCAAAATCAAGAGTCAGACAGTTGACCAACTGAGCCACCCAAACATCCCTGGTAGTGGTTTTTGATACATAGGAAGGGTTTATACTTTAAGGTGGTCAAATGCATCACTTTTTTCTTTATGGTTTGCGCTGTGTCTTGTTTAAAATGTCCTTTACCACCCTGAGATCAGGGATACATACATACCCTGCTCTTATCTTGTAAATATCTCCTGCTATTGAGGAACCTTCTTTTGGGCAAGAGACCCCATCTGGGGAGGTGTCACCTCACTCTTCAGACAACTGGCAAAGCCTCTCAGATATTCCAGTGAGCCTGCCAGGGGCTGCTGGCCTGAAAACAGGTGTGGGCTATCTTGATTTTTCCCAGATGGCCATGCTAGTTATTTTGATGTTCAGCTTTCATAGCTGTACCCACTCCTGCCCTTCTTGTTTGTTTGTTTCTAAGTAGGCTCCATGCCTAATGTGTGGCTTGAACTCAACCCTGAGATCAAAAGAGTCACATGCTCTCCCACTGAGCCAGCCAGGCACCCCTGCTCCTGCTCCTTGTAATCCCCACTTGTCATGGGCTGCTCTTCACTTACTACCATGGTAGGTCCAACCAAGGTATATTTGCTCTCCAGCTCAGCCATGCTTGATGGCCTGTTACAGAACCACCTCTCCCCCTTGTAAACTTTGGTCTCATTTTGGGAAAAAGAGAAGTAGAACCTCCATCAGATGAAATGATTCTTCCTAATTCCCTTTGCAATTTTAACCAAGTCATTGACGACTCTAGATCTTTCTTGAGCTTTAAAATTGGATTACAGAGTAGCTTATCTCTAAGGCGCATTTGAGCTATAAAAGTGTCTGATAGAAATCAGACTTCCAAAATCCAAAGGTGTCTATGTTCACAGACTTCTGTTTTCCTTCTAGGAAAAACTGTGGTAAAATACACATAAAATGTACCATTTTAACAATTTTAAAGTATATAATTTAGTGACATTTATTCTATTCACCATGCTGTGCAACTACCACATCTTTCTAGTTCCAGAATATTTTTGTCACCCCTGAGGATACCCTGTACCCATTAGCAGTTACTCCTGACTCCCCTCTGCCCCTAGCCTCTGGCAAACCCTAGTCTGTGTTCTCTATCTGTGGATTTGACTATTCTGGATATTTCATATAAATGGACTCATATAATATGTATCTAGCTTATTTCATTTAGCACGATGTTTACAGCATATGTTAAATATGTATATATGTACAAGGTATGTATAATTGACCCCTAAAGAACAAGGTTTGAACTATGTTGATCCACTTACATGTGGATTTTTTTTTTACAGTAGAGTACTATGAATGTATTTTCACTTCCTTATTTTCTCACTAATATATTTTCTCACTAATATTTTTTCCCCTAGCTGACCTTATTGTCAGAATACAGTATATAATGTAAGCCACAAAATGTGTGTTCATCAACTGTTTATGTCATTGGTCAATGGGAGGCTACTAGCAATTAAGTTTGGGGAAGTCAAAAATTATACATAAATTTCCAACTGCTCAGGATCATCACTTCAATACCTGCATTGTTCAAGGGTCAGCTACATAAATTAACATGCATCAATACTTCATGCTTCTTTATGGCTGAACTAAATAATATTCCATTGTGTGGATATATCACATTGTGTTTATCTATTCACCTGTTGATGGGCCTTTGGGTGTTTCCCCCTTCTGCCTGTTGTAAATAGTACTTTTTTGAATATTCATGTAGGGTTTTTTTGTTTGAACCCCTCTATGGTCAGTTTACTGAGGAACCACCAGTTTTTCATAGCAGTGGTACCATTTGTGTCTTTCTTGATCCATCATTTTCCCTTGAACATTTCTTATTCTTTTCTTATTCTTGCCCATGTTGTAAGAGTCTTCTGTCCCTGCACACATCCTTCATGTATGTATGGTTCAAGTGAGAAATTTGTGATTCAAGGAGAAATTCATTACAAACAGCCTACATGGGGCTCCCATACTTTCTCTACTCACTGAGGGCACCATTCTGGGAACACCCCCCTCTTTAAAAGAGAGCAGTCAGCTCATGTGCCCCTGACTCACATGGGCATCTAGGTATTAAGGAAGAGGAGGGACCTTTCCAGATTGCCATGTGGTTGGAGGTGAGCATGTCCTCAGCCCAGAAGGGATGGTAGTAGAATATGAAGCACTTCCATAGATTTCTGTCATTTGGTGCCCCTTAATCCTCAAGGAGCATGTCCTTATAACCACCTGCTTCAGCAACGTAGTAGCTAGTAACCTGGAAAGCTATGGAAGAGGAAGTGTCTCCTCTGGCAGGGATGAATTGTACTGACTTTCTGCTTTCTGACTATCTATTTGGAGATAGCACTGGTCTTTGAAGTGCTTTGGAGATCACTTAGTTTGGGTTCCCACCAAAGTCAGAAACATGGATTTGAATGCAAGTACATTGTTTGGGAGGTGATCTCACTAAATACCAGCAGGGAATGTCACTACTGAGAACAAAAGGGCCCAGTTCCAGTGAAGAGAACTGTCCCTGGGAGATAGTGATGAATCACTGTCAAGTGAGGAAACTAAGGTATTTACCTCCTATATCTCATCCTGCTATAGGTGAGGGTCACTTCTGGGCTGTAACCATCTCCCTCAGTATTTCTTGCCACCCATATAGAGGTTGAGCCCTCACTTGGGGCCAGAGAGCATCCCCAGGCAGAAAAATGCAGGATGCCATGGGCCCATTGCATGGAAATCATCCATGGAAGCCTCCAAGGTGGTACCAACACAGTTTGCTGTGGTTTTGGAAAGGGATGTGGAAGAAGAGTCTACAGTTAATGTTCAGGAGTCAATATCTCTATCTTAAGCCCTGCTAAAGTCATTTGATGTTCTAAGTCAGACATATGAATGAGAAGATCTTAACATCTCATCCTGTAACTATCTCAGCATCTCAACATGTGAATGTCTCCACTGATCCTGTAAATGTCTGTACATGTCAGCAAGTGAGAAGCTCAACATCTGAATTGTGAATATTTTAATATGGCAACCTGTGAATGTCTTAATTTCAGAACTTGTAAATACTTTAACTCCTCATTGTGCAAATGTCTCAATATCCCAACATGTGGATCTCTCAACACTTCAATATACAAATGTCACAACATCTGCATCTATGAATGTTTTAACCTCTCCACATGTGAATGTCTCAACATCTCAACATGGCAAATGTCACCACAAATCAATACCTGATATTGCGACACATGAACTTGCAAATCTCTCCACATCTTAACACATGTCTCAGCCTGTGAATCCGGCGGTCCCATCTCCATGTGCAAGTGCCTTGACATCTCAACATGTGATTGTCAACATCACAACATGTGGGTATCTCAGCGTCATAACACATGAATGTCACAACACCACAACTTCAAAGAGATGTTTTCCTTTTTAAAACAAAATCGGTGTTTTTATTTTTTATATTTTTTAAGTTTTTATTTTAATTCCAGTTAATTAACACACTGTGTTATGATAGTTTCAGGTGTACGATATAGTGATTCAACACTTCCAGACATTACCCAGTGCTCGTCATGACAAGTGTACTCCTTAATCCCCAGCATCTATTGAACCCATCCTCCCTCCACCCATTTCCCTTCTGGTAACCATCAGTTTGTTCTCTACGTTAAGAGTCTGTTTCTTGGTTTCTTGGTTTTTCTCTCTCTCTCTCTCTCCTTTTTCCCCCTTTGCCTGTTTATTTTATTTCTTAAATTTCATATAGGAATGAAATCCTACAGTATTTGTCATTCACGGTCTTATTTCACTTAGCATTATGTTCTATAGTCTTTGCAGATGGCAAGATTTCATTCTTTTCGTGGCTGAATAGTATTCCATCACGTGCATATGCCACATATTCTTAATCTGTTCATTAGTCAGTGGACACTTGGGCTGCTTCCCTAGCTTGGCTATTGTAGATAATGCTTCTATAAACATTGGGGTGCATGTATTTTCCACTCAACACCTGTCCCTCAGAACCTAGTGAAATACTAGCACACAGAAATTTTAACTCCTGAAGAAATTCTAATCTTTTATATATCAGCACTGAATCTGTAGATAGAAAAAGATAGATGTCTAGATATCTATAGATATCTACAGGTAGATAGATATTTAGATATCTATAGATATCTACAGATAGATAGATCTCTACAAATGGAAAGAGAGCTGCTCAAGCTTTATAACAATCTGCTAGCACTCTATATGGAAATCAGGCTGCTGGCTATATCATATACTGCCAAATCTTTGTTAGGGGAGAAATGCCTCTCCTTTCCTGGGAAAGATAGCCCCAAGCCCCATGCTTCCTGAAATGGTTTTAGAATTTCTCTCACGATCTTACCCAGATAAGTACAGATAAAATGAGGTCACAGATTAGAAACAGAACCTCTGGCATTTGTAAAGTGACAGCTGACAGCAGGGGGAAGAGAAAGAAGACCTGTAGAAAGTAAGCTCCCCAGGAGTGTGAGTGGAATTGAATGGGATGGGGCTCTGGGGCACTTTCTGGGGCAGTAGTCATGGTCTGCATCTTGATACGTTTTGGGGCTACACAGGTGTGCTCATTTGTCAAAACAGTGAATATTCACTTAAGATTTGTGCATTTCATTATCTGTAAATTGTATCTCAATATAAAAATACCATACATATTTATATGATACACATACTGAAATTATTCAGAGTAGTGTGCTGATATCTGCAATATACTTTTAAATGCATTTTTGAAAGGACAAATTAATGATGGATAAATGGATATATGTGTGATTAAACAAGTATTTTATAATGTTATATAAGAATCTAGGTGATGGATACATTCTTTCAACTGTTCTGCACACTTAAACTTTTTTTTTTTTTTAATAATAAGGTATTCTGGAAAAAAGTAGGTTTGGAAGACTAACAAGTTCAGCCATTTGGGGCTGCTTTACCCACATCACAGATTCTGAGAACATTGCCCAATTGTATCTCATTTTCATGCCTGATATTCATTAATGTCCTGGATTATTTTTAGAAATCTTAAAATTCTGATCCATGTGTATTTAAGACATCAAAAAAGAATGTAATTACTTTTGGAAATTTTCCATTAAAATTTTCTACTTTCAAAAAAAAAAAAAGAGTTCAATTCTTAATTAGGGGTAAAGTTTAGATACCTGAAAAATCCCACTTAAATGAAATCACTCATTCCCTGACAATGCAGGATACATGAGATACCATTTTAATAAGCATTGCTAGTTAGTGGATGACTTGGCTTCAGCATTTTCAGGCTATTTTTACGTGTATTGCTTTAGGGTTTGGGGGAAGGGATTTTGGGCTGGAATCACCCGACTTTGGATTCTGTCTAGTTCATCCATTTGTTTTGTGTGACCATGGGGACTTTTCTTGATCTGTTTGAGCTTGATGTCTTTATGTGACAGGTGAGAATGATGATACCTAGAATATAGGCTTTTTGTACAAAATAAATCGAATAAAGGTTTTCCCCACCATCTGAAAGTAGAGCATTCCTGTGAAACTGTTTGTAAGCCCAAATGGCAAAGTGAAGAAATAATTACCATTAATCTATACGGAAAAAAAAAATGTGTGAGCATTCCCAGACCCCAAGAATAACCACTTTGGCTTTTCTGGTTCCTTGGGACACAACATGTTAAGGAATGCACAAAACAAATCGAGGTAAAGCACAGATGCTCACAGACACAGTTGAAAGTTCTGGGGGCTTGATGCTGCGATGCTGAGTGTAGTTCCCGGGGGAGGCGCTGTGTGGCGCTGCTCCTACAACTCCAGGGTGTATGTTGCCTCCATACAAACGGTCAAAGCTATGCCCACTTTTGGCCTTTCTTCATGGAGTGAAAATCCTCTTTGGATTTCTGTCAGTTAGTGAAAACAAGTACTAATGTTGTTCTTTCGTAAAAGTAAAGTGGTTAACATGAACTTTCAAAAACGAGGGGATACCCGTTATGCAGGCAAAGCACAATAAAAGAGGCTAACATATAATAGGTTCTTAATCCGGTGGAGTTCTCAGCCTCCTGAAATCCCTATGAGGGGTCCCCTTTGTCCACAACCTCTTTAACATTTGTTGCTTCTTGTTAGTTTTTGCAGTTCTAACTGGTGGAAGGTAGTATCTTAGGGTGGTTTTGATTTGAATTCCCCTCGTGGCTAATGATGTTGAACAAAGAAGGGCCACATGCACCCCAATGTTCACAGCAGCAAGGTCCATAATCACCAAACTGTGGAAGTAGCCGAGATGCCCTTCAACAGATAAACGGATAAAGAAGATGTGGTCCATAAATACAATGGAGTATTATGCCTCCATCAGAAAGGATGAATACCCAACTTTGCATCAATATGGACAGACATGGAGGAGATTATACTAAGTGAAATAAGTCAAGCAGAGAAAGACAGTTATCATATGGTTTCACTTATTTGTGGAGCATAAGGAATAACATGGAGGACATTGGGAGAAGGAAGGGAAAAATGAAGGCGGGGAAATCAGAGGGGGAGACAGACTGTGGACTCCGGGAATCAAACTGAGGGTTTTACAGGGGAGGAGAGTGGGGGAATGGGTGGGCCCATTGGGTATTAAGGAGGGCATAGACTGCATGGAGCATTGGGTGTTATACACAAATAATGAATCATGGAACACGGCATTAAAAATGATGTACTGTATGGTGACAAACATAACATAATAAAACAATTAAGAAAAAGTCCCTATGAAATTTCTAGGCAGGAGAATGTATATTGCCTTATGCATTTTCCAGAGAAGATAACTAGTGTTTGTGGAGGTGCAGTGACATGTAGACCTCTAACCATGTGGATATTCCAAAGTAGATGGAGGACTCAAGCCAGCATGTGTGAGTCCGTTGCTTTTTTTTACTTTAGCCAGTGGTGGTGGGTCAGTAGGTTAGAAGTGGCTTTCCAGAGCCCTGGGTCCTTTTCAAATGCACTTCCCTTTGCTTCCTTTCCTTTGGCCAAAGCTGTGGAATTTCCACATATAGTGGTCAAAGAAGAGTTCTGTTACTGGGCCATTCCCTCTGAGACATCAAATCTGCCCCACAGCTGGTTGTCTTAGACAGCCTTTAATGAAGATATGCCCATCTCTTAGGTCCGTCATCCAGAATTGGCTTCCTGGCCTTATTTGCAACATTAAGGAAGAAAAAAGTGCCCATCTGAAAGTAGTGTGAGCTATTTGAGGGCTCCCTCAATGCTGAAAGAGAGCCCCAGAGCCCAGCATGCACGTCTGGTGGGGGATGCCCACTCAGGGTGCTATGTGGTATGATAGAAACCATGGTAGGAACAAAGTACAGTCCAACCAACCCTGGAGCACAGCCACAGCCAAAGAACACACACCCTCGTGGGGCTTATTGTTTTTAGAGCATGCTAGGGAATTACAACAGACTGTTTGGAGCCTTCACAATCGCTTATTTTGTATTGGATGTTTTTAAAAAAGCAAAGGATTTTTTCTTTGTATGTGACAAATATGCCAGGAAAAATAGTTCCTGGAGAATGAAAACATCTCGAGGGGCAGTTTGCAACTTGAGAGGGGCAGTTGGGCCCAGTTGCAGAGATGGCATTTTCTCCCAAGCAGTGAGCGTCCAGGGAGGAAACAGACGTGGTCAGGCAGATGGGCTGATGTCAGGAGGTTTCCGGTCTTTAGCAAGGGCCCAGCTGGGTCTTCAGTGGGAGCTGCGGGTGCAGCAGTGACCTTGCCCTTGGCCATCAGAGACATGGGCTCCAGAGCAGCTGGGTCCAAACCCTAATGGGGAACAGGGTGATGGGAGTTCCACACTGGGCTGATGTCCTGCAGCCTGGCCTGGCGTCCAGCTAACTTTGAAACCACTTATTGCCTCAGCACCACGTGGGTGCCACCAGTTTCTCTGTGGGCAGTGAGATCGTCCACCGGGCTGAGAATCTGCCAGGTCAAGGGCCTCAGGGAAATAGGCACAGAGAGACAGTAGGAGAAATGAAAAGAAGGAAGTAGCAGGAAGAGCCCAGCCTGCAGACTGCCCTGGGCTCTGTGGGGCAGCGCCCCCTGTAGACCACAGAGAAGGCTTCTCGGGGCTTGTGTACATCACCTGCTAGGAAGGATGCCCACCGCTTGGCACCTCCCTTTGTGCAGCCATGTGGCTGTGCTGGGTGCTGACAAATGCTGTCCTAGGAGGCTTTGCATTTTGACACCACTGACAAGTGAGGAGAGGGATGTTCCTCTACTGGCGACTTCAGCTTGACTCTCCTTCCAGGAGTAAAAGGAATCATGAAAACCAAGAGCATTTCTCAAAGAGCCATTCCTGGACCACCAGCCTCAGTTACCCCTCAGGAGCCTATGGGACATGCACATTCTTCAGCTCCTCCCCAGACCTGCTGAATCAGCAGTTCCGGGAGTGGGTCTGGGAATCTGAGGTTTCAAAGTCCTCCAGGTGAGTGGGATTAGCACTCCTAGTCTGGGATCCGCAGGTGGAGAGGAACCCAGCTAGCTCCCGGAGGATATGGGTAGGGATGGGCATTCCACCGTAGGGTGTCTCCTACGGTCACCCCCATTCTAGTTGCTCTCCATAGGCTTCAGTGGGGTTTCTACATGGGATGGCCTTTAGGAAGATTCGAGGTAGTGATCTGCCTGGACTGGGGCACTGGGATTATTTATTTATTTATTTATTTATTTTAAAGCTGCTCTATAGGAAAGCACAAGGTCAGTATTTAAATGATATGTCGATAAAAGCAGTAATGATTTTGTAATACTGCTTCTGTTCACACTTTACGTAAGGACGAGAAGGATGGTGTCTTCTAGTCTAGGACTAGTGATCCTTGTCATGGGACATGGTGCTAGAGCCTCTGCCCCCCCCACCTCCTCCTGGAGGATCCATAGTGAATACATCCAATGCCAAAGGTTGCCTACTGTGTTGTTCAGGACACTGTCCTGTGAAAATGAAGATCCTTGTGTTTGGTTTTTTTTTTTTTTCCTTCTTCCTGACTTTCCCCTGACATGTGGGTCCAGGTATTATTTATTATCTGGTTTTGCTCCCTGCCTCCAGGCAAGGACTATTCAAAGCCAATTCAAACTTTGTAAGTCTTAAAAATAACTCTCTCTTTGCTAACCCCTTCCAGGTTTGGCAGGGCTTTCCTTCAAACAGGAAATCCATCTATTTCTACCTGCCCAACCCTCATGCTTAACTCACCCCAGGATCTGTTCTTACTTTTTCAAGCTACAAGTCAACAGGGTGATTTTGTGTGTGTGTGTGTGTTATAGGGGTGCAGGGGTCCTGTTTTCCCCTTCCCTTGCCAAGAGTCCTGATTTTCAGTGTCAAGGTTAACCTCTTCAAAGTCAAAACAGTCCTCATGGCTCATTGTGAGCCGATGCGTTTCCCATGAGTTCATCTTCAACTTACTGTTCCTAAAAGTCATCCCAGGCATCTGGAAGTAAAAGTTACTGCGACTGTTTTGAAGAGTGACTTAAATACTGCATGTTCACAGCAGACATTTAAGCTGATCATGATCTCCAAAGTGAATTCCTTTCATACTGAGACTTGACCTCTGGAGATTTGACTTTTCTTTTAGTTTCTTCATTTTAGTGACTATTTTGACCACGATTGTGTGCTCTAGTCTCTCTTTCTCAACTGTCTCCCCATCCATCCTGATGACGAGAGTCATCAGGACATCCTCCAGACATCATTGTAATAAACTGACTCTCCATCCCTGGGAGGGGCCCCCAAACCACGCCTTTTTCTTCACAAAACCCTGAGTAATAATGAGTGGGAATCTTTGGTCTCAGAGAGATCTTGGGTATGGTCAAACTTAAAAATATCTTTAAATTATAAATAATTAAGGGGGAAAAGAGACCAACATTGGACTTCATATTGAAGGGGATGTTTTATCTTGTGGAGAAATGAAGAGTGGAAAGTATGTGGAAGGTAAAAAAAAGATCCATAGAAGAAAGATAACGCCACATGCCTCCCATTCCCACATCTCCACCCCTCAAGTGTACGTCCTTTACACCTGCTCTGAGCCCAGGCTCTCTCTCCTATGAAATAGAAGGGTCCTTTGGCCAGCCCTGCCCTCTAATAGAACTCCTGTTACAGGATGTTCTCTGCACTGTTAGGAAGCTGCTTGCCACATGTGTCTCTTGAACACTTGACATGTGGCTAGGGCTACTGATGAGCTTCATTCTGAATTTCATTTCGTTCTATTTAATTTACTTTTAAATGGCCACACATGGCTAACGACTGCCATGCTGGGCAGCACAGAGCTGGAGGGAAGGAAGTGAAGTTGCCCGGGCAGTGCCTGCTCCAGATAATTCCTCTGGATAGTGGCAGCAAGGACCAGACTAGCTCCCTGAAGAGTACTTCCTCCCCCAAATTATTAAATCTGGAAGCGGAAAAAGGAGAAGATCACTGTTTTACAAAGAAATTGAGGTAATTGAGGCTTGAAATTTTCACTGAGGTGAAACGGAGCCTTCCTTCATTATTAACAAGTAGGCTTGGGATAAAAGCAAAAGACTAAACAGGAAGCCCTGAAAATTTTTTTTTCTTTTTAAAATCCCATTTCGTCAACCAGGGATGAATTGCAGAAAACTCTGTGAGTATGCAAGGGTTTTTGTTTGTTTTTGTTTTTCTTTTTGTTTTGCCTGGGAAAAGGGCAATATAGACAGTTGTCCACTTAGATGCCCAAGTTCTCAGAACCTGGTGGTCTATCTGCCTTTGGTTTTACCATGTGTGGAGCCATGGAGCCATTCCTGGGGAGTGAGAAAAAGAGAGAGAATGAGAACCAGCTGATTTGACCTCATTGGCCAAGTTCAGGAGAGCGTCTGATGGAAAGTGCTTGAAACATCCCAAGGACTGGAAGATCCTGAGTAGCCTGCACCTGGTACCATTTGACATTGGTGTCTTGGCAGTTTTTGTCTGAGAAAACCAGCTCTATTTTGGAACATTCCTTAGTAACGACCACCCAGCATCCATCGCTGATGTGTGCTGAATAGCAGGCTCTACATTTCATGCTAGGAGCTTCAGGAGCTTCAAGAGAAACATCATTTATTACCACAGGAATACATCATTTACTACCACAGGCAGGAAAGGTAGTTATGGAAGTGTTAATTTTTCAGTAAAGAATGAGAGTGTGAGTGTAATTGTGTGTGTGTATGTGTGTGTGCGGGTGGGTGCATGTACAATCTTAGTTAACACACTGGTGGCAGCAAGTGAGATAAAGACTTTGTTACTAGAGAGTTGCTGGGTTCCTTTTAAATTGAAGCCCTCTTGCTGGTGTCTTTATTGAGGACAGAATAGTAAGTGGTGACCATGAATGCTGACACTTTAAGACAGAGTACAGCCTGAGAGAAAATGGAGCAGACAGAGTTAAAAGCAGAAAGGCAAGGTCCCCAGACTGCCCTGGGAACCTGGCACCCATATTTGCCTGTCCCTCCCCTGTATGTTGGCTCTGCATCATGGTCCTTCTTGGCACATGCCTTTGGCTGGGTGTCTCTGCTAGCAGCATTCTCCAGCTTGGCTCTGGTTTCTGGGCTGGTGTTTGCCCTCTGTCCACGCTCTTGGCTGGCACCCCCCCAGCAGTGGGCCACTGCATTCAACCGAGGTCCAGGCAGTGACCCTCCTTCCTGCTCCGTGGGCACCACCCCATTCCCTGTGCTGTCCCAGGCCCATCTGCTTCACCTCTCTCACTGGGGCAAGCAGCCGTGACAGCTGCTGGCCCCAGTCCCCAGCAGTGTAGCCAAATGATGCTTCACTGAAAGAAAAGCATTTAACAGAAACTTAAATCTATTCTGGAACAAAAATGAGGCCCATGGTTTCTTAGCATCCAGGAGAATTTCTCGACATGTAGAGACGACAAAGCGGCCAGCTTGAAGGAGCCCTTACTGGCCAAATCTGGGACAGTTTGAACATCAAAATAAGTAATGACAGTAGCAGGTAATGAATAAAGTATAGGACTAAAGAATCTGTGAGTCCACACTTGAATGAATGAATGAGTGAATGAGATGGAAATAACCTCCTTTGACAAGAAGAAATGACGGAATAAGAAAAATCCCCATATGGCAACCATCATAGTAATTGACTCAGTCAATAACCATAAACTGATACCATAACTAGGTGGCTATATGTGTGATAAGCAGGTATTACATTGCCTCAGGGCATATCCCCAGTAGTAACTTTACAGTGGAGGAAAGTGGGTGGACTGACTCCACTCTAACCTGTGGGCTGACGGAACACATTGGAATTGTGTGCTTTGGGATGGGCTGCCCTGGGAGGGGTGCAGTGTCACTTCTGGGGCACTCCTTTCAAGAGAAATCAGCAGGAAAACCCAGACTGAGGGGTGTTCTACAAATAATTGGCCTACACGGACATGAAAGACAAAGGCAGAGCAAGAGTGAGGAGCTGTCCTAGTTTGGAGACCAAGGATAGAGGACAGTTAAGTACAGCTTGTGACCCTTGATTGAATCCTATGCAGAATTTTTTTCTTTTCCTATAAAAGATATTAACGAGATAGGGAACAAAACGAATGAGGTCTGTGGATTATAGCATTGTGATCATTGTTAATTTCCATAGTTTGACAGTTTTTCTGTGCTTATGTAAGGGAATGTCCTCATTCTTAGGAAATACACTAGACCAGGCAGATGCAAAGGACCTGGTACCCAGATTGACTGGAAAGGGGTACAGAGGATCTGCCAGGGGTGACAAGGTACTCTAACTCTTGGTTGAGTATTGTGGATACTCTTGGTTGAGGTTGTGGATTACAGGAGCATGTACAATTATTGAAACTTCCTGAACTGTACATCTGAACATCTGTGCATTTTCCCATGTATAAGTTATGCCTTGCTGAAAAGTTAAATCAGAAAATAACTAAAATTTTTAAAAGACAATTCTAAAATTGTTCAGTGTGTAAAGCCATTGAAATGAGTATCAATCTTTCCAAATAGCTCTCTTGAAATTCCAGGGTATTCCCTGATCTAAGCATATTCCTTTTAAAAAAATAATTCACTATTTCATGGTCATATATTATTTCTTCTCATAGCATTTGGCACCATATGACACAGAATAAGTATTAGCCAGCTGTTTTGATGGCCTGTATCTTGGACTTTATAGTAAATACACTTTATTGTGTTTGAGATCTGGTGGAAAAGTAAGACATTTGTGTATCTAGGGTGGCAGCAGAAAGAGACCCTGGGTCAGAACTTTCCAGACACTCACAACCACAGTGGAAACATTTTTCCACCTTAGGAAATGTTCCTGCCACCCAATAGGCTGCAGAATGGCAAGCCCAGGTTTGGAGCCACACAGTCTGCTTTTTGGAGTTTCCTTGTTTCCTTTTAAGGGTCCCCAGCCAGCTTCCCACCTTATTTGCAGAGGCTGGAAAATGTATCTGTTGCTTTTTAAGTTCCCCTCCTTGTGCCAGGAAGCTTTAGGATGTTGTAATCCTTCCACCTCCAGGTCAAATGGAGTAAAATATGGATGCGAAGTCGGGACTCTGAACCCAGAGCAGAGTTCCGGTCTGGGAAGCAGGTTCAGGATCTCACCCTGGCAGTCTTTCACTGGTTCTGGCTCTGGTTACTCAGAAAAAGAAACCCGCCTCTCAGTCTGATCAGCACATGGTGTCAGGGGACTGGCAGGTCTCCATGGTCATCCTACCTTTATCACACTCTGGAGACACCCAGGCAACATTGTGATCTTTATTGCAGATGACAAAACTGAAGCTCAGAGAGGTCAAGTCCACTAGAACCTGGGCTTTCTCCCCTCCTCTCTGAGGATCTTTCCAGCATATCACATAATCTTGGAGGGAGTCTCCCTGGAAGCAGACACTGAGCAAAGACTTGAGTATAGGTCATCTGTTTGAGAAGAGTCCCAAGGAAGAGAAGGAAGCCCTGGTGGTACCTCACCCTTCTGGGGATTTGGGGAGGGAGCAGAGAACCTGTATATGAGCATTCTCCAATCCATGGGGGAGGGAGCAGGGGTATATATACCCCAGTTCTTATTACTTGTTGGTTGAAGGCTGTTGGGAGAAGGCTGTGTTTATTCTTGGTACATCACTCTGTCCATCACACATTTGGACAGAGAGATGCTGGTACTTGTAGGTGGAGATGGAGCTGGCAGGGACTGAAGTGGTGGACACTGAGGTGTGGGAAGGGTACCCACAGGGTCTTCCAGGCTACCTTTCAAGGACCAGACCATATGGAATCGACTTTGAAAGCTTTGAGGGAAAAAAGGCATTATGGGCTGGACTTGCAGCCAGATCTTGAAGTAGGTTGACTCTGCCCTTGCCACTGGTAAAAGGAGTGGGGAGGACAGGATTCTCCAGTTAGTTTATTAAGTGGGCCAAATCCTCCCAGTGCTTTCCATCAGGAATAACCCTCACTGTCCCCAAAATATGGGGCAGGAATCCTGACAACATCCCTCCTACACCTCCTCATGGGAATAGCCTCAGGCTGCCATGCCTTTTAGTGATGTCCTGACATCCTTGTTCAGTGCCATGACTCAGTCTCACTCAGCCATGGCAGCCCCCTGAGGGTGAGGGATGCTCTGGGAGGCCAGAGAGCAGGCTGAAAACAAAACAACAGAGGCTCTCAGGGAAGAAAGGCCGTGAACTTGGCCTCATTAGCACTATCTGGCAGTGGATCCAATTATCTCCCTCACACGCTTATTATGGAAATGGTTAAACACAAAAAGAAACAGACCAATACACAGACTACTTAGCCTGGGGGAAGCTTCCTGTCTATTTACTAGTAGTGGAATTGTACTGTGGTGAGAAATCAGGGTTCCCTTGTCTGAGCCCCACTGGTCTCCCATTATTGAGACTAGGAGGTAAGAGTCTCCATGAAGAAACAGGACAACATTAGTGAGTCCAGGTCTTTCACTTCATGCGCTCCACACCATCAAGCAGAGGACATGGGGAACCACCAGTGAATTTCTGCCTTTCTCTGTGGTGGCCACAGATTTAATCAGGTGGCATCAGGAGGCAAATATTTGGACCTGCCTATGGAAAGTTCTTCTGCTCCACCATTTCCTGTGGTGGCCTGGGGCTGGTCGGGACCACAAGGGAAGTGAATTACCCAGAGAGGGCACATGCCTGACTTAGTAACCAAAAAGGAAAGAAAGAAATCCTTTAGCTTTGTGATTTTTTTTTTTTGTCCCTTTTCATTGAAGGGAGATCCTGGCAATTAGCTCTGGTCAGGGGCCTATGCGTTGGCTCTCTGCCTTTGCCCCACTTTGTCTTTTCAAACGGATGCTTTTCGGTCTGGTTTTTGTTTGCTGCTGGTGTTTAGTTCCTGAGAGAGGATCTGACTTATACAAGCTAATTTCTCCTTCAGCAGACCCCAGAGGAAATCAAGCCAGAAGCAGAGACCTCTTAGGGGGAGTCTCTGCTCTATGCTGGCCAACATCAACCCTGTTGTCACCTCCTCTGCAAAAGCAGGGTCCTAGGCTGTGCAGAATTCTTCTTGAACCTGGCTGGGAAGTTGGATGGGAGACTAATAGTCTGGAAAAAGCAGTGCACTGTAATGGTTTATGGTATCAAGTTTGGAACACCAGAGAGGAATGGAAGTAAAAAGAAAAAAGAAAAAAAAAAAAGAGTGGGGGTAGAAAAAGAAAAAAAAAGACTCATTTCTCACAGAAGAAGGGGATAGGCCTTTGTGAGAAAAGCCCTATAAGGACTCCTAGTCATAATCTTCATTTTCAGCTTACCACATGACTTTGGAAAATCACAAGTTTCTGGATCTTATTTCCTCTTTGAAGAATAAGAGTATAGGGCTGTATGACGTCTAATCCCCAACGGGAAAACCAAGAACAAGGGCAAAGGACATGGGCTGAACCTGCTTCCAGCCTTGACTGGGTCACTTAACTGCTCAGAACCTCAGTGGGTCTCCCTTGCATCTTCCTGAGTGTTGAAGACATTTAGGGGGACCCTCTGAAGATCACCCATGGATAACATGAGAACTTCTCAAACCCCTTGACTGCTGGGTTTATCTCCCTATCTTTCACTGAGTACATGAAGCCAATAAACTGAGTACATGAAGCCAATAAGCCTTCTGAGGTATCAGATTTACTAGAAGATTTGAGGGAGAAGGATCACTTCTTAAGCCAAAACAAACAGTGGCACATTTATGCTGTTCATGTAAAATGTACTTGAATTTTAAAGACAGATACTTGAACAATAAGAACTGGAAATGGATTCCATGCCTCCCTTAAACCACGTTCTACAAGAGCCCGGTCATGGTCATGAACATACCTGTCCTTCATTTCTCTGTTCAGGGACACCTGGTGGTACATTAGAGAAGCCACTGCTTTTCTCTGTGCCTTGGAGATCAGAACAGCTCTTATGTACCTGAGTACCATAGTGGAGAACATGACCGAGCTCTATGACTTTCCAGAGGTCACTTTGGTCTAGGATGGTGGTTCCTGGTTCTTGGGGGAAGACTGCCTATTTGGAAGACCTGGTGATAGCAGCTTTAAATTCTGATTTAGATTTTATGTGGAATTTGAGGGCACTCCAGGATCCATTTCATGCCCACTCAGTAGACCACTACTGCCTGGATGCCAGGTTAAGAGGACTTTGTCCAGAGGAATATGGGTGGGCAAAGGAAAAAACCTGGGTGGGGGAAGAGCTTTAGCTACTGCTTTATATCATTTTTCCGAAGTGGGTGGGCTTCTGGATTTGAAGGTGTCTGCTGAGGGATGACCTGTTTTGAGGCCGAGAAAGCATGAAACTTTTAGAGGTGGTGGGAGGTAAGGTATGTGTGTAGGGGGAAGGACTGTGTGTCTGTGCATATCTCCTAGTTGCCTGTTAGGGTTAGTCACAGCTCTTTTGGGTTTTTCTTGGATAGGCTAAATACTTGGATTAGGTTGTAAGGATTTTTTTTTTTTTTTTTAAATCTGGGTGCTTGTAATCTAGCTACTGACATCAGCTCTCAAACCGTTTTTTAAGATAACACGAGTACTTTGATGTCACGGTGTCTTTGCCTGAGAAGAGGCTTCAGTTTGGAGAAGTGAGGAGTGGATGTTTATCTCATGGTCAGAAGGCAAAGCAGGGAGCCCTGATCATGCTTTGAAAATGGGAAAGTCCTCTAGTTTCTTTGCTTACTGGCCCCAGTATATTACTCAGATGTTACCTGGCTATGACTCTCCCTCTGCTCGAGTTGTCTTCTCTTTCTGATCTTATATGAGTAACTCCAATCTTGTCGAAATGTGATGTTTCCCCTGAGTTGGGATGCTGGTGAAGCAGGTTGGATTCACACCCCTGAAAGTTTTAGGCAGAGTGCTTTCCCCCTACACATCTCAACAAGCAGGATCCTGACTACAGCCTCAAGCTCCCCTTAGGTGCTCTGTGTAAGACACAGAGAAACAAAGCCTGTGGCTCCTCTCTTATCGTTCTTGGAGCTCTGGGCACACGGTGGGCTCCCAGCCTACCCTGTAGGCTTGGGGGAGTTCATGATATCACAGGCCTTTCTAAATTGCACAGTTATTTACAGAATCATCTGACTTAATTCTCACCACGAGCATGGGGGTGGGTATAATGGTATAATTTTCTGGATGGGGATCTGAGGTATAGGTTAGAGAAGTCAGGAGGTATTTCTCAAGTGCCAGCCTGATCAATGGCAGGACACAAGAATTCAGTGACTGTCATGCCCTGCCTGTATCCTTCACCTATACCCATCAGGACTTATATTCTTTGCCTGATGGGCTTTCTCTGGCCATGTAAGTGTGCTTTGCCTGCCTTTGTGGTAGACCAGAAGTCAGAGGAATGAATTCTTCTTGGGGCAGCCCAGGACCTGTGACAGATGGGAGCTGGTGTATAACTACCCCAGATCCCTTACGCCTTGGAGGAGATAACACTGAGGTACCTGGTCTATGCATTTTCCCCAGAATTCCCCTAGGGATGGGATTAAAAAGTCCGTTGCCCACAGTGATAATGAGTTTGTGGACCAACTGGACACCTTCCCTTCCACATGTCATTTCCACACTCCCCTGCTGGCTCTCCTCCACCTCACAAATTAGCCCCTTGCACCTGAATCCTTGTCTTAAGAGTCTGCTTCTAAGACCCAGATTCTTGGGCACCAAATTCTGGCTATTCCCATCTGGACAGCAGGGCTCCTCTCGCTTACTTCTAGTGTAACAGCTCACCAGGCTCCTCAGAGAGAATCAAGCTGTGTTCTGAGGCTAAGAACAGCCTGTCAGTGCTGTGGTACATGGTGTGTAGTTGGTGAATTTTCTTTCTTTTACTCTGAGGAGAAAGAAAACCAACTGGTACTCCCTGGTACATCCTCCCACCCGCCCCACAGATCAGCACTGTTTCTTCTCCATAAAGGGAAGTTGTCTGAAATGGAGATGGGGAGGTCAGAGACCCAGGAGAAAACCCCACCGTCAGAGCCTCTGGTAGGGAAGACGGATTGGACCCAGAGAGGTTATAGAGTTCACCAAGTTGCTGCATTTGTTCTGCACATTGCCTACATTATGAAAGGGGAGGAAGTGCCATTTCACACTTGTGGCAGATGTTGTAAATCATGGGAAGTGTGCTGCGGCCACCTCTGTGAGGTGGCTTGGAAATGAAGCCATCTATCAGAACCGGAAGCCAGACTGCCTGACCCTCACTCCCCTAGGTTTTGCTTTGGTGGAGAGAGGGGGCGCTATTGAGGTGTTGGTGGGGGTGGGATTCTGCAACTCCTTTCAACACCCTTGAGCATCAGAGAAGTTGAGAAAAGCATGTCAAGATTCCCTGAGAAATTTTGACTGCATATGGCAAAGGTGGATTAGAATTTTCCATGTGAGTGGGGAGGGATTTTTAAATAAAGCAAGAGCTCCAAAATTCATATCCCTGTCCAGAAGCTTCTCTTGTATATCTTTAAAAAGATTGAAATCAAAGATGTCGAGGACAGCCTGGCTTTCTTATTTAAAACTGATTATTACCAGTTGGCTTGCTCTAACCCAGTATGAGAACTCTGTGTGTGTGTCTGTGTGTGCAAGGGCAAGTGCTGGAAGAAGATATATGAAGGTGAAGGAAAGTGGCATAAAAGGACATTTCCTGAAATACACTGTATACCTGTTTGTTTTTCCTATAATATCATATACTTTTAATTGTATTATTGACCAATGTTTGTACCTGTTTGTTTTTCCTATAATATCATATACTTTTAATTGTATTATTGACTAATGTTTTAGGTCCTAGGTGCCACTTCCAACAAGATAATGTTTTAGGTGCTAGGTGCCATTTCCAATAAGAAAACAAAAACTGGTAGAAAAACAAGGTGGAAGATTATCTGTGTTCAAGGTTGCTACCTGCTGGTTGTTTTGGTGAGTAATAGTACAGAAAGGAAGATAGATACGAATAAATGGGAAACGAGGCATGGGATTCATCTCTGGATTACTTGTTCCCTGCTCTGTGTGTCCTTAGAATGGTTAATCGTGGGCAGACTGTCATTCTAGCCTTCCTGGGAGGCTGTTCCCAATTTATTCTTTCCCTCTCTGCCATGAGCAAACCAGAAAAGATTATTTCCAGAACCAGAGTGTTCCAGGTTTTCTGAAAGGTCATTGCCACTTTTTTTTTTTTTTTTTTTTTTTTTTTTTGGTAGCTCCCAGCACGGCAGAAATGCTTGGATGTCAACCCTGTCCCTTTCACCACTGCTGCAAGCTGACTCCATTTATTTGAGATAAAACTTTCCTCCTGGTCCAGTAGCATTCAAGGCTGAATTGGCCATGAGACAGAGGGCCCTGTGTTCCTAATTATTTCTGGATGAAAAGTCCTGCAGGCGAGTGGAGATTCAGGGCAAGGATGGCCAGGTGGAGCAGTCACCAGTGTGCAGTGGATTGTAGAAATGGAGAGATAATTAAATTAAGAGGGCCAGGTGCAGGCATTGAAAAATAACCCTGGGTGTTAATTATGCAGCCCGGCTTTAGAGTCCAGTGTTAGCAGAGGAAATGCCACGGGACAGTTGGTCACATGGCAGCTTGAAAGGCTTAGGAGAGACACATTCATGATTTCTAGAGAATTTGCCAGCGCTGCCTACTTGGGATTCTGGGGAAGCAAGATTATTTATTAGTTGGAGTGTGTGTATTTTTTCTGTTTTACACTGAGCCAAGGTGGGAACTTGGTGCATGTGTGTGGGGTGGGGGGCGAAGTTTGAGCCCCATGGAAATTTGAGTGTAGTGGGAATCGTGGTGGAGTATGTCGTTTCTGGCATAGGCCCTTCTAGAAGGACTTACCCTCCCTCTGATTTGAAATGATTTTGATCTTAGGGATCTGGGGCAATGTGTCCCTGTTGGGAAGATGAAAGGATAAGTCATGACTTAGTCTCAGAGCGGACAAGGGGGTGGAAGCTGATAGTGCGGAACAGCAGCACAGCTGGGGTGCTGGTATTTTGAGAGACAGAAGCCACAACTCTAGGTCCTTTCTGCCTGATTCCATTTTGCTGAAGTTCTAGGTCAGGCTAAATCGAGCTCTGGGGATGCATGGCAGGGCTGGGGTTTGCATAAGGGAACTTTATAAGGTAGTGGGGGAATGTTCTGTTTCTTTCTTGGACCAAGGGTTAGATGATGTGAACATTTTTCAAAATACATGGGATAGACACTTAAAATCTGTGCATTTCATTGCACGCCAGTTGCTCCCTGATGAAAGAAACATGAAAAGACCTTCCAGCGCTGCGCCTTTCCATGGATTTCAAGCCCTAATGGGTCTATCCCATATCTCGTGTTCATGGTCATTCCTGACCACCCAGGCTTTCCCCATGCACAGAGCTGTTCACAAAAGCCTCTCATTAGAGGGAGGCCGAGTCTAAAGCACAGACAGCGCACTGTGGCCCTCAGGCCAAACCCACTCACCCTCATTTTTGCAAATACAATTGTACTGGAACACAGCCACGCCTGTTCATTTATGTGTCCTCTGTTGCTGCTCTCATGGCATAGTGACAGCTGATTTGTGGCGGAGCAGGCTGCTGGCCCACCAGCCCGAAATCCTTACCGTCTGTCCCTTTGCAGAAAAGGTTTGTGGCAACCTGGTCTAAAGTACCATTACTTTGGGAGCGTCTCATGACAGCTGGGGCAGAGGATGCTGTCCTGGAAGGGGTCAGGTCTAGCTGTCAAGTTGTGGTCGCAGTGTGGATAAGTCATTCTTCATCCCCTGGGTTTTGCTGGATGTGCATGGTGTCACGGATCTACAGTGGAGAACAGCTTGGCCTAGATAGAGTAGCAAAAAAAAAAAAAAAAAAAAAAAAGTTTTCTGGGTCGTTGCTTTTAGGGAGGGAGACATAAGTAAGGCCTGGAAGCTCTCTGTGGCCAAAGCAAGACTCCTGTTTTAAACCCCTTAAACTTCAGCGATAAATGATGCCCGCTTGGAAAATGAAAGTCAGCTAATTGATTTTGATAAAAGTAGGCGTGCTCTGGTGAGAGCTGATCAGGGTGATTGACAATATTCGTTAAGTAAATGAAGGAACTAACTGGATGTATGAACCAATGTCAGAATTTGGGCTTGTATTTGGAGCTAAAGGAGCCGTTCTGTTGAAGATACTTTTTTATTTTATTTATTTATTTATTTTTAAAGATTTATTTATTTGTCAGAGAGAGAGCGAGCGAGAGCGAGCATAGGCAGACACAGTGGAAGGCAGAGTCAGAGGGAGAAGCAGGCTCCCTGCGGAGCAAGGAGCCCAATGTGGGACTCGATCCCAGGACGCTGGGATCATGACCTGAGCCGAAGGCAGCTGCTTAACCAACTGAGCCACCCAGGCGTCCCGAAGATACTTTTTTAAACGGTTGTTTAAAAACACTCTCTCCCCGAGATGAACACTTGTGACCAGGCAGGCGGTCCCTGGAGACTCTGGTAATGTGGCACACGGGTCCCAAAGCTTAGGCTTTTGTCATTTTGCAATTGTTATTTCCTTCATGCATCTGGTTTTCTTATTCTGTGGTTACCAGAATTAAAGAGTTCAGTCTTGGGAAAGAGGGGAAGAGTTATTTTTTAATGAAAATAACTAAATGTGAAGTAGATTTTTGTTCTCTTTAAAAATATGTGTGTGTGTGTGTGTGTGTGTATGAATATATCATATGTTAATGAGGCATCGCATATCAATATGCAAATGACCATGTGCATGTGATGAATATGTAAATGAGAAATATAGTAATGATATAGCTATGTAATCGGGGCCTTAAAATACCCTGGCAGCCCTTGAGTGTTTGGTTAGGCTGTTCCTTCGTGGCCCCAGGTTACAGGGCTGGGAGCTGGTCAGGCAGAATTGCCGGAACTGATGAATTGCTGTCTGACCAAGAGGAATTCACAAACAAGCAGATGGATTCTGAGCCGTGGAGATGTGTTGTTCCACAAAGCAGAAAATTACCGGTTTGATCAGGTGGCTGGCGCTGTGCAGTTCGTTCACTTAGTCGTATATGTTAGGGCCTCCTCTGTGTGCCATGTCTTATGTCAGTAGAGGTGAGAGGCCATGGGTCTGAGCTCACACTTACACGCCTCGCAGCTACCTCTGTTAACTGGGAGCTAGTCAAGGACTGGATGCTCAGCAGAATTAAGCCAGCTGCTCCTTCTGCTGCACGGGAATGTCAAAAATAATTACATGTCTATAAAGGCCTCCCCTCCTCTCTTTTGGGTTGCTGTGCCCGACAGTGAGAACCGCAGCAACACCAACACACATGCACACACATGCACACACACACCCCGTCATCTCATGGCAGTTTCCTTAAAACTTTAGATACGGATTTGGGATTGAGGGAGAATGTGATTTTTTCCTTACCTTTTATAAAGTATTTATTTTGTAAGTATTTAAATAGCAGTGTTAACAATAACCCCGTGATACGGACACTGACTGGGTAGTATGTATATGCATTCCTTTATTGACCCATGCATTCATTAACTCATCTTTACAGATCACATTGCCATCTGCCAGGGGCCATGCTTGGTACTGGGAGTGAGAGGGGGAAAAAAAAAAAAAGAAAAAAAAAAAGCCCAGTTCTTGCCCACAGAGAACTCATAGCTTCCTAGGAGACAGATAACCATCAAATAATATTGAATTACATGCTTGCCAGTTTAGAAGAGTATTATAAATTATTCAGTACCATAAGATCACACAGTAGGTCTGGGGGTTAGGACATACGTCACAGAGAAGAAAGTGGATGGGGTTGGAATCTACAGGGAGAATTTTGACCCTTGAGGGTTAAGGGAAGTTGCGCAAGGGCCCTGTAGTCCAAAGGAACGGGGCATATAGGAGGAACTGAGACAAGACTGCAGAGTGAGAGAAATGCGGAGTGTAATGCAAGATGGCTTCAGTATGGCCAAAGACATTGGCAGTGACCTGGCAATGCAGGGTTCTTGCTGCTTATGATAAGGAGGTGAACTTGAGTCTAAGGATGGCGAGCAGTTGCTGTAGTGCTTTAATCAAGGTGGATTTACATTGGGAAAATGTAATTTGGATTTACATTTTGGGACACTTCCTCTGGCTGTGGTGCTGGTGTGGACCAGAAGGGGAAAACTCAGCCTGCAATGATGACTTTCTGTGGGTTTGTTTTTCTTCTTTCACTTTTCCTCTGAGTTGTGGGGCACTGGGCTGATTTAGTCTCTGATGGTCTCAGAGCAGAAGGACTGGTGATAAAAGGTCATAAGCAGAAAGAAAGGTGGGATGGAATATTCTAGAAAGGTATTCCTTGGACTGTGGGATGAGTAGGAATACCATATGTCAGCAGCAGTGGCCTAAATGGGAGAATTATGGTGCTAACAAGTCAACCGATGTCTGAAATGATTCCATCCATCAAACCTTGGCCTTAAAGAGTAAGTTCCTGTTTTAAACCAGTTTTTCCTTTGACATCCAGAATGAAATGTAGGAGGATTTCCTTGGCAGCAACTCTTTAACCATAGGGCATTGGGGAATGATCTTCGACTCTGACATAATGAGCCAGACAAAGATCAAAATAGTGAGACACCTGGGTGACCCAGACACTAAGTTGTGGGGAGGAGAAGTATGAAAGTGCTGACCTCCGTGTCCTACCCAGTTGCTAGCTGTTATTATATGGCTGTTATTAATATCATTACCACTGTTACCAATAGGAATGTCCTGCATTACTCTCTCACCCTTTACTATTCATTCATTTGTTTGTTCATTGATTCATTCATTCATTTCACCCTTTAAAAAAAAAGATTTTGTTTATTTATTTGACAGAGATCATAAGTAGACAGATAGGCAGAGGGTGGGGGGGACGCAGGCTCCTCGCTGAGAAGACACCCTGATGCGGGGCTCGATCCCAGGACCCTGGGATCATGACCTGAGCCGAAGGCAGAGACTTTAACCCACTGAGCCACTCAGGCACCCCCATTTCACCCTTTTAACAAACATTATCGAGAATGAGAACCAACTACACCAGGTATTATTATAGGTGTTGGGGCTGTAGCAGTGAACAAAAACTTCGTTGCACTCTCCATGCAGCTTATACTCTAGTTCAGGGAGGCAAATAAATAAATAAAAGCCAAATAAATAAATAAATGCATTAGCTGACTGATGAGAATGAGAGCTGAGAAGAAAAACCAGGCAGGAAAAGAGGCTGGAGAGTGATGGATAAGATGGTTCAGGCAGCCCCTCTGAGCCAAGAACAGAGCAGGAGGCATAGACTCTGCCAATGACTAGGGAAACTGAAAAGCGAGTGCAATAGCCCTGTGGCAGGAAGTGCTTTCAGTACTTGAGGGAGGAAGCTAGTGTGCCTTGGGGAGTGCTCTCCACTGTGTGCTTAGGCTTTCATTTTTACCTAACCAGGAATCCCTAATAATGGGAGTGGGCTCCTCTTTCAGGTGCAGGAGGCAAAGCAACTCTGATAGAAGTGATGGGCACCTACTTTTGATTTTTTTCCCCCCTTGGGGCTCTGATCCCACCTCCCTTTCACCATTTATGCATAGGTTAGTCCTGCAGCCATTCATACCCTCGGCAAAGGTTCCCAGAAGAAACCTCATGGGAGGTCTAACAAGTTAAGGTATTGCTGTGTCTCCTTTCTGACCATTTTCAAGATTGACAAAATTCCCCAGTTGTCTAGCAGCATGGTCGCTGGAGGGGCAGGTGTCCTGTTAAACATGGAATACATAAATAAGCAGTGGGCGTTGACAAGATGAAATAAAAATGGAAGGAAATACATTTCTGGATGAAATGGAGCCACTCCAGTGACATTCGGAATGTCTGCTCTGCATTCAATAGATGATGTTCTCTGCCACGAGCATCTCTTCCAACATTGATGTGGACATCTGCCACGTGCCTGTTCTCTGCTGGGGCTGGAAAGTATTCTTCAGTGTGTCAGCGTCTTGGTAAACATGTCAACAATTTGTGTGATTCACTACGCGTGAATAAATGCTATGAATTTGGCTGATCGATGGGTGTGTGAGGGCCTGCAGACGTGGGAGAAAATGCCACTTCTTATCTGTGGGCGGACGCGGAAAAAAGCAGAAGTTCTCCCCAGGATGATAATTACACAACGAACGATGCAAGTCTGTGAAAAGTTCCAGAAACTCGATTACTGTTGATGGTGATAATATGATTAATTAAAGCCACTCAGGAATTAGTCTATTTTACTGTAGTAGGAGGAAGGGGAAAAAAATAGGTTTAAAAGGAAAATAAAGTTTTAGGGTTTTTTTTTTTGTTTTTTGTTTTTTGGGGGCTTTTTGTTTTGTTTTGTTTTGTTTTTACATCTAAGAGTCAGAATGATTAAAATTACGCAGCTTCCTCTTCTTTTTCAAAGGGAACCAGGAAAGTCTGTTGTCTTTGCTTCTGGGGCTGGCGGCTGGCAGATAGGTGAAGTGAGCGCATGTGTCCCTCCTGATTCAGGAGCTGTCCAAAGCGTAGCTGTGACCAGTCTCTCTGCACAGCACTCCTCTCCCTGGCCTTGTCAGGCAGCACAGAAACCTCCAGAGTGCACTTGGACGAAATAACAAGACTGCCCAGATGTGAAGGGGAAGAAGAGGGTTTAATTCCAGCTTCCCTCCTTTGCTTGTTATGTTTGTCCCCATCTAGAAATTCATTTGTGAGCAAATGGCATTTTCGGAGCCGAAGAGGGTCAACCAGGACGCTGTTGGCCACAACCAGCCTAGGTGATGGGGCTGCAGCTTACTCAAACGCTCTGATACATTCCCTCGAGTGTCTGCCCCATGTCTCTATGGCAAAGCCTACAAAATTGTGAGCATTCAACTCTTGCAATTACCACTGACTCAGCTGCCAAAACATATTTTCCGTCCATTTCTGACAGAGGCTTCTGTTTAAATAGAGAGGAGGAGAGATGATCTCTTTTCAAAGTGATTCCAGCCTGATTCTCAGAGTGCAAGTGGTAAAGTCACCAAGTCCAATTGGAATGAATTGATTTATCTTTTTTGGCAGCCCTGATCAGCACCCTCCCAAGAGGCTGGGCTATAAATGGGAGGTAATCATGATGATATACATATTTCTCTGGATTCTGCTTGGCTAATCCAGTCCATTTTCCATAGATATTATCACTTCAGACAGCTGCTATTCCATTGCTGGTCTTGAATTTTTGTTTAACCCTGTGCTTCAAGAAGAGAAATCTGGTGGTTTTAAAAAATGCAATTGAATTGCCAGAAAAGATAGAGGAGTTCATTCCCCTTTAACATTTTTCGGTGGAAGTTTTATTCTTTTCACCTGGACAAAAATGGAATGATCTGTGAAATGACATAAGCACATGCAAAACGTGCACATAATTATCAACTCACATGCATGTACTGATATTCTATGTTTATACTGTAAACTGATGGATCCTCAGCTTGTCATTTTGCCTGTTTTCCTTGACTCGCTGGGTTAGGGGCTTGATTGGGATGAAACTTGGTATTTGTATGACTCCCCCCCCCCACCATTACCCCTGTTGAGTCCTAGTTAGAACCCTTGAGAACTGTTGGCAAATGACCTATTTTACCCACCACCTGCTTGTACCCCAAATCTCACAAAACAAACTGAGGGTTGCTGGGGGGAGGGGAGTAGGGAGAGGGGGGTGAGGTTATGGACATTGGGGAGGGTATGTGCTATGGTGAGTGCTATGAAGTGTGTAAACCTGGCGATTCACAGAACTGTACCCCTGAGGCTAATAGTACATTATATGTTAATTTAAAAAAGAAAAGAAAAAGAAAAAGAGTATAAAATTAAAAAAAAAAACAAAAAAAGAATGCAAAAAGAAAAAGAGTATAAAATTAAAAAACAAAAAAAGAATGCCTTCTTTGGCCACTTCTACTCAACAGAGTACTGGAAGTACTAACCAGAGCAATCAGACAAGAAAAAGAAATAAAATCCATCCAACTTGGAAAGGAAGAAGTAAATTTTTCTGATGTTGCAGGAATGTAAAATGGTGTTGCTGCTGTTAAGCAGATTTCACAAAACAACTACTGGAACTAATAAATCAATTTGGCAAAGTTACAGGATAGAAAATCAACATACAAAAGTAACTCATGTGTCTGTACATTAACAATGAAATTAAGGAAGTTAAGGAAATAATCCGATTTGTAATGACATACAAAGAAATAAAATATTTAGAAAGAAACTTAGCCAAGGAGGCAAAAGAATTGAAAACTACAAAACATTGCTAAAAGAATTTTTAATAGACATGAATGAATGGAAAGACAGCTCATATTTATGAGTTAGAAAACTTAGCATTGTTAAGATGTCAATACTATCCCCAAAGAATTTACAGATTTAATGCAATCTCTTTCAAAATCCTGATAAGCAATTTTTTGCAGAAACAGAAAAGTGCATCCTAAAAATTCCTATGCAGTCTCAAAGGACCCCTGACCCTGAATAGCGCCCTCCCCCTCAAAAAAGCAAAAAAAAAAAAAAAAAAAAAAAAAAAAAAAAAAACTTGAAAAATAAGGACAAAATTGGAGATATTACACTTTCTTATTTAAAAACTTATTACAAAGCTACAATAATTAAGACAGTGGAGTGTTGGCTTCATGACAGACATATTGACCACTGGGTAGAAGAGAGAGCCCAGAAATCAACCCCTGCACACATGGTTAAATGATTTTGACAAGGACACCAACATCATACACTGGCAAAAGGACAATCTTTTCAACAAATGGTGTTGGGAATACTGGCTATCCACATGCAAAAGAATGAAGTTGGATCCATAACTTACCTTATACAATATACAAAAATTAACTCAGAATGGACCAAAGAGTTAAATGTAAGACTTAAAACTATAAAAATCTTAGAGGAAACATATGGCAAAAGCTTCACAACATTGGATTTGGCAATGATTTCTTGGATGTGATACCAAAAGCACAGGCAACCAAAGTAAAAATGGGTACATTGGTCTTTGACAAGATTGAAAACTTCTGGGCATCTAAGGACACAATCAGTTGAGTGAAAAGGCAGCCTACAGAATGGAATGAAATATTTGCAAATCATTTATCTTTCGAAGGGCTACTACTCAGAATATATAAAGAACTCCTACAAGGGAAAAACAAACAAACAAACAAAACCTAAATTTAAAAATGAGCAAAGGGCTTAAAGAGATTTTTCTTGAAATAAGATACACAAATAACAATCTTATGAAAGATGCTCAATATTACCAATCATTAGAGAAATGCAAATCAGAACCACAGTGAGACGCCACCTTACATCCATTATGATGGCTACTATTAAAGCAATAATAACAACAGCAACAACAACAATAAAATATAAATACACCTATTTGAGTGTAAATTATCAATGTTGAGAAATTGGTAACCCCTGTGTACTGTTGGTGGGAATGTAAAATGGTGTTGCTGCTGTGGTAAATGGTATGGTGATTCCTCACAAAAATTAAAAATAGGATTACCATATAACCCAAAAGTCCCACTGCTGGGTATACATTCAAAATAATTGAAAGCAGGCTCTCTCTTTATTTGTAAACTCATGTTTATAGCAACATTATTCACAATAGCCAGAAGAAGCAACCTGAATGTCCAGTGACAAATCAGTGGATAAATGAAATGTCATGTATACATATGATGGAATATTATTCAGCCTTTAAAAAGAAGGAAATTGTGACACGTGCTGCAAAAAATGGATGAACCTTGAGGATGTAATGCTGAGTTAAATAAGCCTATCATAAAAAGACAAATACTGTATGATTTCACTTACATGGGGATAACTAGAAGAGTCAAACTCACAGAAATAGAAAGTGGTATGGTGGCTGCCAGGGACTGGGGTTGGGGGTAGGGAGCAGAGTCACTGAATGGGAACACAGCTTCTGTTTTGCAAGATAGAAAATTTCTGGAAATGTGTTGTAAAACAATGTGAATAAGCTTAACACTAATGAACTCTATACTTAAAAATGGTTAAGATGATACAATTTATGTTATATGCATTTTACCACAATTTTTAAAAATCGCCTATAATCCCACCACCACCAGAATTAACCACTCTTAACATGAACATTTCTTTCCTCTGCATGTGTGTTTGGAAATGTGTACATGTACACACACACACACCTCCCAACCATTTGTTGGCTTGAGAGCATTGAAGTCACATGGAGAGATAGAGATGAAAGGAGAACAGAGAGGTATTGGAGTAAGTGGCATAGTTGGTGAGTGTCTGACTCTTGATTTCAGCTCAAGATCTCATGGTCCTGGGATCGGCCCTGTGTCAGGCCCCACACTCACTGCAGAGTCTGCTTGACTTTCTGTTTCCCTCTCTCTGCATCTCCCTGCTAACTCTCTCTAAAGCAAATAAATAAATCTTTAAAAAAAGAAGAAGAAACCTAGTGTGCCATGGTAATTAAATGCTAAGAATGTCAAAACACTTTGGGAGGAGAAAGGAATGATTTTGCCAAGGAGGAGGCATCTGAGTTAATTGGGTTTTAATGTATGAGTAAGAGTTTTATGAGCAGAGAAGGAGGATCAAGGAGAGTATGTTAAAAGGCATGTGGTTGTGCAAGGCAGAAAGGAGTTTGGAAAGCAATGAATAAGGAAATGTTGGGAATATTGGGAGCAGGAGGCAGCAGTGGGGCCTGAGCCCAGAGAAAGTGGTTCGAGGACACATTGGGGGGCTTTAATCTTCTAGCTGTCAGCCAATGGAGGTGTCCTTCTTCCCTGCCCCAGATGTGTTTGTTTGTGTGTTTGTTTTTTGAATAATGAGAATGACATTTGGGCTGCATGACATTGAAATAATCACCACAAACCCATTGTCACTGCAGGAGATGCAAAGTAACCCTTGAAGATGACCATTTGCTCCCAAATAGGAAATTACCCATGTTCTGATGCTTCCAGAGGATTAAACGTTAAATGTGTGTGGGGATTGACACAAAGGGTAGTCTGCTTTTTCTGTGGCTTTTCATATCCTATATAATTAAAAATAGATGAAGCAGAGAGTCCAAGGACTTATTTTTTATTAATCCTTATTATCTAGAATGACACTATCTAATAAAGATATACTGCAAGACACATATGTACTTTTGAATTTTCTAATAGTTACATTAAGAATGGTGAAATTAACTTTGATAATGTATTTTATTTAAACCATTTTATTGCTTGTTGAAATAATATCATTTCAACATATAATCAATATAAAGTTATTAATGAAGTCTTTACATTCTCCTTTTTATATGAAGTCTTCAAAATCCAGTGTGTATTTTGCGCTTACAGAATGTCTCAATTCAAACTAGCCTCCTTTTGAGTGCTCAGTAGCCATAGGTCATTGGTGACTCCTCTACGAGACAGAGCCAAGTCCAAGGCAAACATGCTGTGGTTGAAAAGAAATGAGCACTAGCCATGTGTTCTCTAAAACATGATCAGGATCATCACCCTTTTTTAACAACTTTGCTCACAGTAGAGATCAAATTCCTTCTCTGGAATTTAGGAAAGTTTAAGCTGATGAAGTATAATTTTCACTGACACTCTCGTTTGCCAGGATCATATGGTGTCTCAAAAATATGCAGTCATGTCAAATCATGGTAATTAGTGCCAGAAAAAAACTTGTCAGGGGTATGCATTGCAAACTCTGTCACCTCCACTTGCCAACCTTGCATACGGATGTTCTTTTGCATTTTCATCGCAGCCAACAGAATTGAATTCTGCTTCAAGACACATACACGTGGCCTGTATTAGTATGGGTGGAATTGAACTTAGAAGAGAATTTGTCCTGAAGGGTAAATGAGAAAGTGATTATTAATGTCATTGAATATTTGAAGTAGCAAACACACGAGGATAAGAGTAAACACTGGATGTGTGTTTGTATGTATATGTGCATTTCAACCCAACTCAATAGAATTAATGCTTTAGTCTCCACTTTTCAAATTTCCCCTCCTTCTGAATCTTGCAAATTTTTTTACATACAGATTTGGAATGCTAACATAATGCATTATCTTTTTCTCATTAGCAAAATTTCTTTCACAAGGCATATGTTTTTCTCCCCTCAAAATACAAATGATTTGTTTTTCATCCTAACCAGTTAGATCTTGCCAAAGGTATATGCAATAATCATTTGAGATGCATATCGTGAAGTTCTGTTCTCCAATCAAGATAACAAACTAGTTGGAAACCATAGCAGCTGGAAAGAAAATAAGACCTGGGCTCAGGAGTTTAACAGTGTTTTTAAGCTTTGAATGAAAACAAAATCCTAAAAACTTATTAGAGAAGAGACATTTGTTGTCTTTAAAAGTAGGACTAGGTTTTTTCCTTGTCTCTTATTTCATTTTACCTTGAAAATATTGGCTTTCCTTTTTTTTTTTTTTAAGATTTTATTTATTTATTAGGCAGAGAGGTAGGCAGAGAGAAAGAGAGGAGGAAGCAGGCTCCCTACTGAGCAGAGAGCCTGATGCGGGGCTCAATCCCAGGACCCTGGGATCACAACCCAAGCTGAAGGCAGAGGCTTTAGCCTACTGAGCCACCCAGGCACCCCGAAAATATTAGGCTTTCTTAAAATGTGAATGGTTATAAAGGGAAAGACTGTGCTTTAAAAAAAAAATGTGGTTGTTAAATGGATAAAGAGAGGGGCGCCTGGGTGGCTCAGTGGGTTAAGCCGCTGCCTTCGGCTCAGGTCATGATCTCAGGGTCCTGGGATCGAGTCCCGCATCGGGCTCTCTGCTCGGCAGGGAGCCTGCTTCCTCCTCTCTCTCTCTCTCTGCCTGGCTCTCTGCCTACTTGTGATTTCTCTCTGTCAAATAAATAAATAAAATCTTTAAAAAATAAATAAATAAATAAATAAATGGATAAAGAGAATAGGGTGAAGATTTTAAAGTTGAGGCTGGAGAAAACAGTAAGACTCTTTACATCTGTTGTATAAGGTGGAAATATCCAAGAAAGAACTATTTTTATGATGACAAAAGGGCTGTTAATTCTTGACACAGTCTTACAAGAATCTCAAAGATGTGAAGGAGAAGTATTACATCACTCTCTTAGAACCTTGCAACAGGACGTAAGATTCCAATAGAAAGTGAGATGCTAATAGGAAGTGAGAAACCTGTTTTAATGTCAAGTTTTGATTGTTCATTGCTAGCACTTAAAAATGCAATAGGTTCCTGCATATTGATCTTATATCCTGCAACATGCTAAATTCACACTTAGTTCTAGTAGCTTTTTGCATATTAACATTAGTTTTCTGCCTAGAGGATCATGTTGTCTGCAAATAAATACAGTTTGACCTTTTTCTTTTCAGTCCAAGTGCATTTTCTTTTTCTTGCCTTATTGCTCTGGCTAGAACCACTGTGATTTAAATGGAAGTGAAGAGAGTAGACATTCTTGTCTTATTCTTTATCAGGGGAAAAGCATTCAGTCTTTCACCATTGAGTGTGATATAAATTATAGGATTTTTCTAGATGTCTTTATCAAGTGAGGAACTTCCTTGTATTTTTAGTATGCTGTGAATTTTTATCAAGGATGGATATTGAATTTTGTTAAATGCTTTTTATACATCTATTGAAATGATCATGTGGTTCTTATTTTTAATTTGTTAATATGATGAATTATATCAATTGATTTTGAATGTCAAACCAGCTTTGACTCCTAGAATAAATCTCACTTGGTCACGAAATATCCTTTTCACATATTTGTTGGGTTTGCTAAAATTTTATTTTTCATTTTGCATCTATGTTCATAAGGGGTATTGGTCAATAGTTCCTCTTTTTTTGTAATGTCTGTGTTTGGTTTTGGTAGTAACAGGATAATACTGGCCTCATAATATTAGTTGCATGGGATCTGGAAAAGTTTGCATGGGATTGGTATTCTTTCTTTCTTAAGTATTTGATACAACTTGCCAATGAAGTCATCTGGACCTCAAGTTTTATTTTAAGGTTTTTAACCACAAAATCAATTTCTTGAATAGTTAGTTAGCTGTTAAAATTATCTATTTCTTCTTGAATGAACTTTAGTAGTTAGTGTTTGTCAAAGAATTTGTTCATTTCATGTAAGTTGTCAAATGTATTGACATGAAATTGTTCATAGTATTTACATAGTATCTTTTAAACATATACATATGCATATGCATACACACTCTACTCATGTCACCTCTCTCATTCCTTATCTGTCTGAATAGAGGATTATCAATTTTATTAATGATCTTTAGAACCAACTTTTGATTTCATTGATTTTTACCTATTGCTTTTTAAATTTGTTTTCTATTTCATTAATTCCCACTCTGATCTTTATTAATTTTCTATTTTCTTCTTTTTTAAGATTTTATTTATTTATTTGACAGAGATCACAGGCAGGCAGAGAAGCAGGCAGAGAGAGAAGGGGAAGTAGGCTACCTGCTGAGCAGAGCATCTGATGTGGGGCTCGAACCCAAGACCCTGAGATCATAACCTGAGCTGAAGGCAGAGGCTTAGCCTACTGAGCCACCCAGGCGTCCCTCTATTTTCTACTTACTTTGAATTTTCTTTTCTATTTTTGAGAGATATATTTATTTATTTTAGAGAGAGAGAGAAAGAGAGCATGCACATGAGCATGGGGGTTAGGGGCAGAAGGAGAGGGGAGAGAGACTCCCAAGTAAACTCCATACCCAGCATGGAGCCTGTTGTGGGACTCAATCCCAGGACCCTGAGACTATGACCTGAGCCAAAATCAAGAGTCAGATGATTAACCAACTATGCCACCCAGGCACCCCTGCTCTTCTTCTTCTTCTTCTTCTTTTTTTTTTTTTAAAGATTTTATTTATTTATATGGCAGAGAGAGATCACAAGTAGGGTAAGAGGCAGGCAGAGAGAGAGGAGGAAGCAGGCTCCCTGCTGAGCAGAGAGTCCGGTGCAGGGCTTGATCCCAGGACCCTGAGACCATGACCTGAGCCCAAGGCAGAGGCTTTAACCCACTGAGCCACCCAGGCACCCCTGTTCTTCTTTTTTTTAACTACTCTATTGAGTTATGATTCACATACAGAAAGCTGTACATTTTGAATGGGTACAACTTGTGGAGTTTGGAGATAAGTGCATATCTGTGAAACTGTCACCCACAGCCTATGCCATAAACATATCCATCACCTGCAAAAGTTGTCTTCTGTCCTCTTAAATTATTTATCATTATTTTTGTGTGATAAGAATACTTAACATAAGATCTACCCTCTTAGAAAAATTTTAAGTATATAATGTAGTATTCTTTTTTGAGAGAGAGAGATAGAGGGGAAAAAAGTGCTTCAGTTTGGGGGGGAGGCGTGTTACAGAGGGAAAGGGAGAGAAAGAATCCCAAGTAGAGTCTACACTCAGTATGGAAACCAACACAGGACTCTGTCTTATGACCCTGAGATGATGACCTGAGCTGAGATCAAGGGTTGCACACTTAATTGGCTGAGCCACCCATGCTTCACTACAATATAGTGTTCTTAACTGTATACTGTTTGCTATATGATAGATCTCTAGGACTTACTCTTCTCATATAACTGAAACTTTGCTTACACCCTTTGACTAATACCTCCCTGTTTCCTCCTGCACCTAGCCCATAGGAATCATTAATCTACTCTCTGCTTCTGTGAGTTTAACTATTTCAGATACTGTAAGTAGTATCACATAGTACTTATACTTCTGTGTTTGGTGTGTTTCATTTAGCATAATGTCCTCCAGTATCACTCATGTTGTCTCAAATGGCAGGATTTCCTTCTTTGTTAAGGCTGAATAATATTCCATTGTATGTTTATGCAGTATTTTCTTTACTCATACATCTGTCAGTGGACATTTATGTTGCTTCCTTGTCTTGGCTATTGTAAATAATGTTGCAGTGAACATAAGAGTGCAGATATCTCTTTGAAATCATTATTTCAATCCCTTTGGATATATACCTAGATGTGGGATTGCTAGATCATATAGTAATTCTCTTTGTGTCCTGCAACAAAGTAATATGGATCTGCACAGCAAAAGAAACAATTAACAAAATGAAAAGGCCGCCTATGAAATGGCAGGAAGTATTTGCTAACTGTGTATCTGCAGAACAGTATTCAAAATATATAGGGAACTCCTACAACTCAATAGCAAACAAGCAAACAAACAAAAAACACCACAAAAACAAAAACTGCACAAATAAATTTAAAAATAGGCAAATGAACCAAATAGACACTTGTCTATAGAAGACATAGAAATGGCCAAGAGATATATGAAAGGTGCTCAACATCACCCATCATCACAGAAATGCAAATAGAAACCATCATGATATACCTGACACCTGTTAGGATGACAGTGTATTAGAAAACACACACACACGCGTAATTCTTAGCAAGGAAGTGGAGAGAGAGGAACCCTCGTACACTGTTGACAGGACTGTAAAATGGTGCAGCCACTGCGGAAAACCATCTGGAGGTTCCTCCTCTCTTGTTCTTTTAAGGTGGATGTTGAAGTCATTGATTTGATACTTTTCTTCTTTCTCAGTATAGATATATAGTACTGCATGTTTCCCATTTCTTGGTGGCATTCCACAACTTTTGATATGGTGTTTTTATTCTCATTCCGTTCAAAATGCTTTCTAATTCCTCTTTGCATTCTTTGAATATGGATTATTTAGAAATGTATTATTTAGACATTATTATTTAGAAATGGATAGAAGATTTTTCAGATACTTTTGGTGATTCATTTCTAATTTAATTCCATTGTGGACAGGAACAAACTTTGTATAACTTAATTCCTTTCCAATTAATTGAGACTAGTTTTATGGCCCAGAATATGGTTTATTTTGATAAATGTCCCATGTGTCCTAGCAAAGAACATGCTCTCTGCTATTGCCAGGTGGAATGTTCCACAAATGTCAGTTATGTCTTGCTGGTTGATAGGATTGTTTAAGTCTACTGTCTCCTGACTTATTTTCCATCTACTTGTTATATTAATTATTGAGAGAGAGAGAGACATTGAAATATCTTTATGCTCTGTTTTATTTTGTTTCTATTACTATATCTTGAAAGTCACTAATCTTTTTTTTTTTTTTTTTGAAATGCCCAATCTGCCATTAATCCTGTCCAGTATGTTTTCATCTCAGATGTAGTTTCCATCCAGAGAAGCTCAGTTTGAATCTTGTTAACATCTTCCATGTCTCTATGTAACTTTTTGAACTACAGAATGCAGTTGTAACAACTGTTTTAATGTCCTTGTCTGCCAAGTCCAACATCTGTGTCAGTTTTTGGTTGGTTTTGACTGATTGCTTTTTCTCCTCATTATGGGTCCTGTTTTCCTGCTCTTTTGCCTTGCTGGTAATCTTTAACTGGCTGTCCAGACATTGTGAATTTTACCTTGTTAGGTGCTGGGTATTTTTATATTCCTGTAAATATTCTGGGATTCAGTTAAATTACTTGGAAACAGTTTGATCCTTTTGGATCTTGCTTTTTTTTCTTTTCTTTCTTTCTTCTTTCTTTCTTTCTTTCTTTCTTTCTTTCTTTCCCTTTTTTTGGCAAGATCTCAGTAGTCAGTGTTTAGGTGCTTAGGAAGGCTCGTTTCCCTCTGCTAAGGGGAGACACTACTGTGTACTCCACCCACTGCACCTATGAATCTTGAGCTTCTCCAAGCTGGCTGGTGGGCACAGGCACTGTTCCCAGCCCTTTGGTGAGCACTGGACACTGCGACCTCTAATCCTTTTGAATGGTTCCTTCCTGGCTTTGGGGTGCATGTGCTGGTCAGTACTTGGCTAAATGCTAGAGGCAGGTCCTCTGCAACCCTCCAGGAGGCTCCTTCTTTGCAGCTCTCTTTTCTCTCCAGTGCTCTGTCCTGAGAGCTTAGGCAAAGCTCTGTATCCTCTGTTGAAGGGGGTCTGCCAGTCTCCCTCCGTATTCTCCCTCCCCATATTGTGCAGCCTGGGAACTGTCTCAAGGTGTTCCTAGACCTTGTGACATTTGTTTCCCATCTTTCAAGATGCCTGCCCTTCCATGTCTGATGCCCATTGTCTTGAAAACTGTTACTTCATATATAGTGCACATTTTCCTGGTGGTTTCAGGTAGGAGGATGAATCTAGTTCTTGGCCAGAAGCTTATCTGGGGCAAATGTTTAAATCTCTATGCCTGGATTTTCTCAGTTTCTACCCATGTTCTACCGTAGGGCTGTCATGGGATGGGAGTAGTATGAAGCACTTAGATTATGCCTGACGCATGATAAACTCCCCTCCTATTTTGGAGGGGGACTGGTTGAGGTCTGAAGGGACCTTGGGCCCCCAGACAGCACCTAGAATGTCAGGAAAAACCCCTGAGGTCAGAAAGTAGCTGAAGAACCAGTCCACAGAGGTGGGTGGGTGCCAACATTGATGGCATGAAATTCTGTCTTCTCCAAGGGGACATACTCATGGAAAGTTAAGAACAGTTCAAGGATCCAACAGCCCCGATGTGGCTGAAGTAACTGTGAAAGATTTGGAGACCAAGGACGTTGTTGCTGCTGATGTCTGTCTCAGACGTGGGGGTGAAGAGGGACCCTGTCTGCCATAACAGACTGCTATAACAAAATGCCATTGACCAAGTGGCATAAGTGATGTTGATTTCTCACTGTTCTGGGGGCTGGAAGTCCAAGGTCAGCACGCAGCATGGTCAGGCTCTGGTGAGGACTCTCTTCCTGGTTTCTAGACAGCCATTTAATTTACATCATAGGAAAAAAAGCAAGAGAACTCTCTGGGGGCTGTTGTATTTGGGAACTAAACTCATTCAGGAAGATTTTACCCCATGGCCTGATCACCTCCCAAAGTCCATACCTCCTCTTACCATGACATTGGGGGTCAGGATTTCAGCATAGGGATTTTGATGGGGGACACTGCACAAACATGTATTTAATAACAGGCATCCACTCAGATATCTGTCAGAAAGCAGCTCAGAGTCTTGAAAGAATTTACAAAAACTCACAGATCCTCAGGCATCATCAACTTTGGACCCTCCTTTAGACTGATGAGAATGCTGAAAACACTGGGCATGGAAGATGATGTGGCTTATCCTAAAGGATTTCCCCAAAGAGGTTGGTTAGGAATCAGTTTGGGGCTTAGCTGCTCCAGGGATCCTGCCCAGAGCTAGTCAGCCTCACTGCTCCAGGGCAAGGCTGCCTGGTTCTTACTCCTAGCAACCTGCACTTATTTGTCTAAGGGCCTTCTTTGGCTGGTGAACCATGTTTTGCTTTCCTAGTGGAAGCTAAAATGTGGGAAATAATGCCTTTGTCTACCAACCAACAAACCACTATGCAAGTTGGTGTGTAAATACCCCAGCTCCCTTGCCTCAAAGCACATGGGTTACAGCACCTCCTGGAATTACCCAGGGAGATTGAGTCCTGGCTGGTTGACCATGGTGGTAACTAGTTTTGTCACACACCTTTTGATGAATGCCGTCACTGCCCGGTCTCATTCCTGCATCCCCTACTATGGTTCCTAGGCTCACCTCCAGAAAGCATCACTTGCCCTTAAATATGGTGGTAGTGTCTGCTTCTGGAGGAATGCAAACAAGGCCAAGCGTGGGGCTGCATACGGACGATTTACAAGCATCAGGAAAGGCAGGAGCAACTAAGGCAGAAATCCCTTTTTAATGTAATGTTATGAAAGAGGAAAGAAGGAATTACAGCTCTAAAGCTCTAATCTCAAGATTAGACAGAAGGCTGGGAGGACATGATCACAAAATAATCAAATCCACAGTGATCTTAGTAGGAATAAGCCAGAAGATGAAGAGACTCCATCTTGGGAAAGCAGATTTGCTTGGGCTTTCTCTCCAGCTGTTTTTCCCAACCATGATATGAAAAGAGCAAGAGGAACACAGACATCAGAGCGATTCTTCAACAGCCTAAAGTTTTCTCCAGAAGCAAATGAACCAGGGTCTCAGAAGTACAAAACTGTTGAGAAATCAGCCAAGGACTTAGCCCAAGTGCATAGAGTTAGGGCACAGAGGGAATGAGCCCAAATCCTCAAAGAGGAGGGCGATGAGACAGCCAGGCACACCCTTGAAAGGAAGGGTTGCCAGCAAAGAGCATGAAAACAGTGAAAACACACAGAACATTTGAAATCTACTGGGCAGAAGGAACAGATCAGGGAAGTTAGCTTCTTTGACAGACAAAAGCTTTTAAAATCTGACTTCTGTCCTTTCAGAAAAGATCTGCTGTGGACATCCTGCTGCAGCTAGTTCCAGTTTGTGATATTAGGAAGGCAGGCAAAACCCAGACAGAGAACGGTGTGGTCTGAGATGACCTAGAAATATGACATGTGTTGAGCTTAGCAGATGCTGGCACAGGGTGTCCAAAAGAACGTTCTGTGGTGGCAGAAATGATCTCTATCTGTCTACACTGTCCAGGAGAGTAGTCATTGGCCACATAGGGCTATTGAGCACTTCCTTGAAAGGTGACTAGTGTGACTGCGGAACTGAATTTCTAATTTTATTTCACTTTAATCACCATAAATTTAAATAACCACATGTGACTAGTGACTTCCATATTACATAGCCCGGGTCTAGAAGATGCATCTCTCGGCAATGGCTAGCCCATCTGGACTTGTTGCTAGCCCATCCCTTGGAGGTATCACATAGGACAGAGAATAAGCCAAAGGACTGGAGAAGGGCCAGTATTGCTTCTCTGCCTTTCTATGAGAAGTGTGACCCTGGCTTTGCCTTGTTCAATGTCTGAAGAACTGTGGGATCTACCCCCACAGTAATTAACTGTGATTCAATATTTTATGCAGTTCTTGGGCAGCAGCTGAGTGCCTATTCAATTTATCATTCATGCATGCATGCATGCATTTATTTATTCAAGATGTAGTTATTGAGTTAGACATATGAGTTCAGGTCTGAGGACAACATCACAGACCCAGTCTCTGCCGTCATCCTCATGGAAATGATAATCTAGCAAGAGGAACAGACATCAAACTGATGATCACATTGATTTATTTAATTTTAACTTTGGATAGTGCTATTAATAAATAGGACAGAGTGCCATGAGACGAATAACAGGGGCTCTGACTCATCCAAGGATAGCAGGATGCAGAGGGAGTTATTCTGGCAAAGATAGAGCCATGGGTGGTCAGAAAAGGGCATTCTAGGCAGTGCGGACAGCATATGGATTTTGGGGTATTTTGGGAGCCATAGGCCAGAATAGCCAGATTCAAGGTATTATAAATATTTTTGGGTGGGAGAGCCTTCAGGGGGCAAAGAGTCAAGTGGTTTTAACAACTTTTTTTTATTATTATTAGTGGAATCCATCAGTCAAACAAAAAATTGTGAGTGCTCTCATGATAAAGCAGGTGAAGTTGAAGGAAAAGTTTTGTATGCACCTTGTGCATGGAAGCACCCTTCCTAAGCTTTGGGGTTCAATGTAACATAGTTGGAAAACATTGCTGGAGTCCACTCTTTAATTGGCACAGAGGAAGACACTGAGGATCAAGGCAAATGTGTGACTTTATTAAAGTCCTATAGTTTGATAAGGGCCAAGGGAAATCAGCACTTTGGTCGTCTCTCTCCACCCCCTACCAGCACATGTTCTCTCTACTTTACTACAAGGGAAGAATTCCGAGCCTGCCACTGGAGATTCCTTGGTATTTCTTTCAGAACTCTGTTCCATTTAGCAGATATTTCTGAGCATCTCTTGTATGTGCCAGGTGCTCTCCAGGGAGCTAGAAATTTATTAGTTAACAAAACAGCCCACAGTCCTTTATGGAGCTTAAATTTTGTGTGCTTATATTCAGACAGTGAAATATTGGGCTGGATAAGCTGATGGCCTTTTCTCCTTGTCAAAATCCTTAGATTCTTAGGACATTGCACAAGGGGCAATTAAAAATGCCTTTACCAGCTTAGTGTGATGGTCAGTGAGAGCCACCGAGTACAAGGGACCTAGTAAGCAGATCTTTAATACGCATCACCAGGAAACAGGAGCCAAAAGAGGATCCCAGTCCCACCCCCAGTTTTTGCTCTGCACGTCTACCAGTCTCCCTCATGCATTTATTGATTCACCTCAGTGCAAGTAAATAGTTTGCCAAGCTGGTGATGGGGGCATGCGTTTCATTCCATCCTACACAGATGTCAGTGTGTTATAGCACAGTGCCAATGGGCTCGGGAGACAGGTTGGTCAGTTGCAGTCTGTTGCAGGTATGAGCCAGTCATCGTGCAGCACACGTTCCCTCGCAGGAATGATAGCACAGTCGGAGAAGTGTATGGGCTTCTTCCCTGGCTGCACTCTGCTTCTTTCCCCCTGACTCCCAAGCAAGATGGTCCTGCGCCACTGGTTTCTTTCAAACCTATTAGGGGTGACAGAGCTTTTTAAAATTAAAAAATATATATGTATATATATTTTTTTAATTTTATTTTTAAGTAGGCTCCACACCCAACATGGAGCCCAACGTGAGGCTAGAACTCAGAACCCTGAAGTCAAGACCTGAGCTGAGATCAAGAGTTGAACACTTAATTGACTGAGCCACCCAGGAACCCCAACACAGCTTTATTTTTAAGACCCTGCTCAGTTTCTTTGCACTTACTCTCCCACAGTACCAAGAGCAGAGATAACATGCACAGTGACACATCCCATTGGGGTCGCTCCCTGGTGATGGTCCTCTGGCCTTAGGGTGAACTCTTGCTGGCATGGCTATCTCTGAAAGCCAAGAATCCTCGTCGTTCCTTTGTCCTCCAGCTTGTCTGGAGTCTTAATTCCAAGATCTAATGTATTTTATTATGGCCTGCTCCCAGCATCCCCTCCAGCATGGGGGGGAGGGCTCGAGTAGCTGCGTGCATAACTGAGTGTTGGAACTCCCCCTTCTAACCTCCAGGGTCTTCTAGAAAACCAGGACCCACCCAGACCACTAGACCATCCATCTTGATTTCCTCTTCCCTATTCCTTCTGTGAAGTAAAGCTGACAGCTAGGAAAATAGATTCATATTTGAGAAAACAAAATTAGGAGGAGTTTTCTATCATTGGCCTCCTAGATGCTTCAGATTCGTTTTTATTTTGAGACAGGGCATGAACAAATCACCACACGTCATCAGTAGTCTGACCAGGTGCCTGGGTGCATAATTGAAACACACAAGGCAGAGTGACAACTTGGAATTGATGGCCATGGTGGAGGCATAATTTGAGCTGTATCCACCTTCATTCCCAGTTGGTGTTTTCCCTACATTTTTATCAAAAATCATCCTGACGGAAATAACCTAATTCCTAGGAGTATAGTTGACATCAGCACTGTGTTCCAACTGGTTTAAAACAAAGCCCCAAATATTTGAAGTATTTGAAGAATTTAAATTTTATTTCTACCAATAAAAATTATCAAAAGGTGCAGCTGCTTGGGCTGATGGGACTGTTCTGGCTGGGCAGTGTCAAATTAAGGTACTTTTTTTTTTTTTTCTTTTTGTAGAGGGAACTTTGGGTGAAATAATGGAACAGTTTTAATGCATGGATTAGGAAATAGATTCATATTTGTTCAGTGAATGATTTTCTGTGCTGAAGGATTGTATTAATAAATACTCTGTCAGCAAATGGAATTTCAAAAAGGAACCTCTCAAAATCTGATTTTGAATTGCTTCATAGAATTCGCTAAAATCTTGTACCTGCCTTTCTTTGTGTGTGTGTGTGTGTGTGTGTGTACTTTTATTTTTTTTAATTTTTTTTTAATTAATTTTTTATTTTTTATAAACATATATATTTATCCCCAGGGGTACAGGTGTGTGAATCACCAGGTTTACACACTTCACAGCACTCACCAAAGCACATACCCTCCCCAATGTCCATAATCCCACCCCCTTCTCCCAAATCCCCTCCCCCCACCAACCCTCAGTTTGTTTTGTGAGATTAAGAGTCACTTATGGTTTGTCTCCCTCCCAATCCCATCTTGTTTCATTTATTCTTCTCCTACCCACTTAAGCCTCCATGTTGCATCACCACTTCCTCATATCAGGGAGATCATATGATAGTTGTCTTTCTCCGCTTGACTTATTTCGCTAAGCATGATACGCTCTAGTTCCATCCATGTTGTCGCAAATGGCAAGATTTCATTTCTTTTGATGGCTGCATAGTATTCCATTGTGTATATATACCACATCTTCTTGATCCATTCATCTGTTGATGGACATCTAGGTTCTTTCCATAGTTTGGCTATTGCGGCCATTGCTGCTATAAACATTCGGGTGCACGTGCCCCTTTGGATCACTACGTTTGTATCTTTAGGGTAAATACCCAATAGTGCAATTGCTGGGTCATAGGGCAGTTCTATTTTCAACATTTTGAGGAACCTCCATGCTGTTTTCCAGAGTGGCTGCACCAGCTTGCATTCCCACCAACAGTGTAGGAGGGTTCCCCTTTCTCCACATCCTCGCCAGCATCTGTCATTTCCTGACTTGTTGATTTTAGCCATTCTGACTGGTGTGAGGTGATATCTCATTGTGGTTTTGATTTGTATTTCCCTGATGCCGAGTGATATGGAGCACTTTTTCATGTGTCTGTTGGCCATCTGGATGTCTTCTTTGCAGAAATGTCTGTTCATGTCCTCTGCCCATTTTTTGATTGGATTATTTGTTCTTTGGGTGTTGAGTTTGCTAAGTTCTTTATAGATTCTGGACACTAGTCCTTTATCTGATATGTCATTTGCAAATATCTTCTCCCATTCTGTCAGTTGTCTTTTGATTTTGTTAACTGTTTCCTTTGCTGTGCAAAAGCTTTTGATCTTGATGAAATCCCAATAGTTCATTTTTGCCCTTGCTTCCCTTGCCTTTGGCGTTGTTCCTAGGAAGATGTTGCTGCGGCTGAGGTCGAAGAGGTTGCTGCCTGTGTTCTCCTCAAGGATTTTGATGGATTCCTTTCGCACATTGAGGTCCTTCATCCATTTTGAGTCTATTTTTCCTGCCTTTCTTTTTTATTTGATTGCTTTGGAAAAGTCTTAGAACTCAGTCTCAGAGGCTTGATGGCCTTCAACGATATTTAGGTGTCCCAACCCAAAGTACCCATATTTTAGCAGAATGTTTGGTGTTCTTAAATTGATATGATTGGGGGGGGGGTGTACAGAGTTGCAGGGGGAGGATTTGAATGTTGGTGCCAAATCATACCCCATCTGGAAGGTTCCATTTTTTAAATTCCACATGAGTATCCTTGTACTTACATGTGAGAACAATTGTGAAATTATAGAGGATTGGCACAGTTGATTTAGAAATGGTGGGGCTTAGAGCTCAACTTTACAGCTTTTCTGCCTCTCTTTTTCTGTAATGTCCATATAGAGACTAAGAGAATTGACTTTTAGATCTTTGTGCAGAGATTCAGTCCAATGCCATTCAGAAATATGTTTTGAGGGCCCTTTCTAGGCCAGTCCACTCTGAACAAACTGATCCGTGCTTTAACAGTCTCTTGTTGGGGGATAAAGACACGTGTGACAGATTTATTACAAGAAAGAAACAGCAGTGGAGCAAGAAGAGTAGGGATTAGTATAGGGGTATAATGAGAAGAGGGAAAGGCAGCAGCAAAGAAGAAAGGATTACCTATGAGAGTGTGGACACAGAAGGAATCTGTGGTATTCTCCATGTCTTCAGTGGCCATTTTAGTCCACCTGGCTGGAATGAGGTAGAGCTGTGGCCTGGGCATCCCAAAACATGGGTAGGGTTATTCAGTTGCTTTTTCTATTGTATGTGTGAGAAAACCTCCTACACCTTCTAAAAGTATGAATGAGGTGACAAAGATAGAAGTATCAGCCTCAGGGGAGGTGAAGGGATGGATCCAGTAAGAGATACAAGTTGACAGATATGGTATTTCTGGGTCCCCTTCACAGACAAGTATCACTAATCAATCATGGCACTCTTTTCTGTTGGTCTCTGACAAGATGATGAACCAGGTACTTTCTACCAGTTGGTGAGGTTGACTCTTACCAGAGGATGTTTCTGAAGAGTGAGTAGGAAAGTGGGAGCAAACTGGGTTTTTTGGTCTAAGGACAGTGGAGACTTGCAAAGACCAGAGCCAGTTCTTATAACTGGGTCCATGTGCAGAAGGTAGCCATCCTGGGGGAGAGCATTTGAACAGTGATGTTGAGAGGCTGTCTAAGAAGGTCCAAGGCAAAGAACTGGTAATAGGGTTGTTTGTGGTGATCAGTTGAAATGATGGTGGAGGGAGATTTTGGGATGAGTTAGACATGCTCTTTAGAAGGATGGTGTTTGTCATCTTTAGTTTCTCTGTGTCCCGATATACTGTGTCCCAATTTCTCCTCCTGGGAATCAAGAAAGGGGTGGGTTGTGCTCTGATGGTGCACTCTCCCGCTGCTTCAGACATCGATGGAGGCCACCTAGCAAAGCGGAGCTACCTTTCATGTCAGAAACAGGGGAGGGAAAATAACAACAAAGTTTTCCTGGCTTTAGAAGAGAACCGCAGGAAAGATGAGCAGGAAAAGATCTTCAAGGAGAATAAGTGAATCACAAAAGGATCTATTTTAGGAGGCTGGTTACTGGTGATTAATGTCAGGCATGGAAAGAAAAAACAGGAAAAACTAACCCACCACAACAATAATAATGAGAATACTCTCATAGAGATATGTCAATTTCACCCCTTGTGTTTTATGTGAATCTATTTTCCCTTTCTCCACCGAATTGACTGCTCAACCTTTTATAGTCCAGCAAGGAAATGTTGACAGTGGTGTGTTTCTGTTTTGATGTCTGCACCCTAACTACCTAACCACCCCAAAAGAAGTTAGCAGAAGTTTTCAGTGAGAGTAAGTGCTTACACTTCTTTCCGTGTTAGTGGGGGTTGGGGGAAGACAAGGTGAGGACTGCTCCCAGTTCCAAGGGAACATAGTGGTTTTATAGGACTAACCCTGTAAAACCGGTTCCTTCTTTGAACATTCTTTCTGTAACACTTTAAAAAAAAAAAAAAAAAAAAACCTACTGTTTGCAAAACACCTCTAAGAATAGAAGAGGAGGACAAGAACTCAAAAAAAGAAGTGGGAGGAAACCATTGAGTAGAAATACCTTTAAACTCAGACATGGGGGGGTTTGTTTTTTGTTTTTGTTTTTGTTTATGTTTTTTTTAATCTGTAAAAGAAACACATTTTCATTGAAGAAAATCTGTAAAGCACTGAAAGTAGAAAGGAAATTGTCATCCTAATTTTATCAGTCAGAGATATACCACCACCATTTGATACATTTTTTATCATTTTCACATCCTTAAAAATTCTCTATAAATATGGGTTTTTTTAATTTTTAATTTTATTTATTTTATTAATATAGGAATTTTTTTAGGATTATTTATTTTAGAGGTGGGGGAAAAGGCTAAGGGAGAGGGAGAGAATGTTAAGCAAGTGTCACACCCAGTGCAGAGCCTGATGCAGGGCTCCATCTCACCACCCTGAGATTACAACCTGAGCTGAAACCGGGAGTCAGACACTCTACTGACTGTGCCACCCAGGCACCCCTACAAATGTGTTTTTTTCAATGGCTGAATCATATTTCATCATTTTCATATGAGATTATATGTACAACAAGTTCCCCATTTTTCTGTAGATTACAGTTGCTTTCAGTTTATTTGTTTTTAAATTCCAGTATAATTAACATACAGTGTTAGATCAGTTTCAGGTGTAAAATACAGTGATTCACTTTCAGTTTTTAAGATTATAAATTGTTGTCTGATGATCATTCTTTACCAGAACTGGCATCTCTTTTCCCTTTCATGTCATCAGAAGAGCTTCCTTGAAAGAAAATCCTAGCTGAAAGTATATGGATATGGATATTTTCAAGAGTTAAAAAATTCTCTTAAACTATGATATAAACTACATTCATATAATGTGGCAAATACTACATAGAGTATTTCACCAAGGAAATGAGATTGACTTTCATGTTTTCATTCATTCATTCACCAGGAAACACTTATTTAGCTCTTGCTCTATATCTTCACAGTTCTGGGCAAGGTTTTATAATAATGAACAAAAGAAACTGGGTTTCACTGAAGGGAGAAGACAGTCAAGGAACACACTAAAAAGGAGATATTTTCAGAGCGTGCTGGGTGAGGAGCTCATTGAGAGTAACTGACAGGGATAGGAACCTATAGCTTCTTTAGATTATAGCTCCAAAGAGGCCTTTGAAAGGTGACCCACAGGCCGGGACCTGAATTATGAAGAGAAACCTCGCAGAGACCTGAGGATTGGCCTTTCAAGGCAGAGGAGTAACAGGTGCAAAGGACTGGCATGGGCCCTCTCTGTGAAGGTGAAGGGGTCAGAGCCAAGACTGGAGGGGCAGCTGGGCCAGACTCAGTGGAATTAAGGAAGCAAAAAATGAGCCCAGATGCTGATGCTGAGGGATCTGGAGGTGGGATGTACCCCATCAGGTGAAGACTAGGATATGCCAGGACACATATCCTAAGAGGAAGGAGAACATTCTGTGCCTGTTCTGACCAATAAACTGGAAAGGGTTCAGGGCATATTTGTGGGTAAGACACTGAGTCAGAAGGATTGCAGCCCAATTAAATTCAAATGTTTGTTTGGAGAAGAGGTTGAGGGAGATAAATGTATTTCCTTATACAATTATAGCAAAAAAGGAAAAACAACCCAAGTGTCAAGCTAGGAACATGATGCAATAAATAATGATAGATCCATAGTATAAAAATATTATACCACTGTTTAAAGTCAACGACCTTGAAGAATTTTAATAACATAGAAGAACATAGTTAATGAGACTGTGTGAAGTTAAAAAAGATCTAGAACTATATATAGTAGCACAGTTATATAAAAAGTATATACATACTCAAAATACATATGAACAGAGCGGTCTCAGGTGTTAATAGTGGGTGTCTCTGGGTGGTAGGATTAGGGTTATCTTTCATTTTTATCTATATAATTTTCTGTATCTTCCAAAACTTGAGTGATATAGACATTACATCTGTGATATGAAAAATAAAATATACAGATGCTTTTTTGAATGCGAGAATTCAGATGAAACACATTACACAGATACTCAATTATAGGACAAGAACGACCATAATAAGAATAGGGGTATAAGTTAGAAAGATGTTGAAAAGAGCCATGGAACAAAGGAAGTGCCTTATAAGAAGCCTGGAGACTTTATCAAACACCTTATTAAAGGCCTAGAAAAAAATACAGAGAAGCAAAGAGATGTTATGCCCAAAGGGGAAAAAATAAACTGCCACCTGACAAAATGCATTAGATAATGTCCTTGTAGAAAGTGACCCACTGGGTGGTCATGCTACCCCCACTCTTCACCCCCCAAAAAATTAAGAGCATGGAGGGAAAAGAGGAAGTTACTGCCTTGCTGTGCATCTCAGCACACATTTGGAGAGAAACAGGAAATGCTGTGCTCCCTCCTGAACTGCTAGGTGGGACTTAGGCCATTCTACCACAAGAAAGACAGGGCAGAGGAAATGGGAGTGGGAGGTGAGGTGGGAGAGGTGAATGGGGAAGGAGGTAGCTGCAGATTTTATTTTAATATTTAATCAGATCCCTTGGAATACACCTGCTCTTCCAGGTAAGTGAACCAAGGTGTGGAGCAGGCAGGACAACTGCCCAGGTCTGATTTCCAAGCCCAAGAACATTAGGCCATTCCTCACTGGGTGGTTGAGGTGGTAAGGTGCACGCATCCCCCAGTGTGTGTGGTGGAGTGCCCCATCCCCCATGAGCCAGGAAGCAGGGGAGAGAGAAGGTCACTGGAAGACAGACTTAAAAGATGAACAGTTGGGCTGGAAAGACAGTAAACATCTATCAGATCATGAAATCATAAAATGGTGGAACCTATGGGAATATACTGCTTCATCCTCGCTTCTGTCAAGTCTGTATATTCCAAGAAGGTGGAATCACGTCCCGTTTTGCTCTCCACCACAGGCCCAGCATGAAGAACACCATCTGGCACATACTAGGTGCTCCATAAACAGTGAAAATAAAGGAATTAAAAAATCCAGGGAATCACGAGTTGAAGGTAACTTAGAGCTCACATTATAAACATCTTCACTCAAACATTAACTTAAATTAAAAATTGAACATTTTTCCAGCACAAGGCAACATCTTCGAAGTAGAAACGGGTCCATAGTAAAATTGACCAAATCAGTGAGCATACACTGGGTCGTGAAAGGGACCTGAGGTGGATGATCTTCCTGGAAACATCTCCACCTTTTGGAGATGGATTCTCATTGCTCCCTGCATTCCTTGAACCTCAGAATGGTTGAACCCCTTCCCTTCCAATCCAGTTGACACCTTCCTCCTTACTGTTTAGGGCAATGTTCTGAGCAGTGCAAAGATGGGCAGCACTGACTCTGTACGTTGTCACCTCTTCATTTCTCTAGCACAAGTCTTCAGACTCCTCTAGTGCCACTTTAGTTAGCAGGGAAAGAAGGTCAGTATTTTGAAAATGTCAGGATACTCTTAGATTCTGCCTTCGCTCTCCCCCAAGCAGCTTGATGGTAGCTTCGACCCAATTCTAGGGTCTGCATCTTTCAGGGGCGTCCAGCAGCAAGAAGTAAGTTGGATTTTTCAAGCAACTGAAGGCTCTGGCTGTCAGAAAAGTCTTGTTTTGATGCATGAGTGAGTCAAACAAGCTTGAGGTGAAAGTGGCATAAGGAAAACAATATACGAGCGATGGGAGGTCACTTGGGAAACATCTCATTTGCTTCCCCCCTCCAAAGGTTTGGCAATTTTTCCATCAGTGTGAATAATTGCGGGTTATGGCTTTGAAAAGTGAAAACCCAAGCTGTTCCCCTTTAGCAACCTTCGATGCCATCAGTCACCAGCAGCTACACACTCTGGCTTTGGGCACAGGGACATGAAATTTTTCTCGACACTTCCAAAAGAGTGGAATTTTGTTTCTTAGCTATTTGATGAACTTATTCTGTGTTCATGTCAGGACCTACCAGGATGCAAGAAATTCAGAATGTGAGTGAAAGAAAGTAGTCATCCCCCATTCCCTGTACTTATTTTTCATCATATTTTGAACTCTAAGTATGTACAAGGTCATAGCCTCTCCTTCTGCAACAATTGGGGGAAACTTTTGAAGATATTAAACTACAGTATTCTTGATCGAGGCAGATTTCAATCCCAGTAACTAGGAATTTGGAGCATTTGGCCTATGATTTTGTTCCAATTCATCCAATGCATCTTTGTTTCAAGCCTAATGAAATTAAGTCCTAATGAAATTATTCAGGGAGAAGGAGTGACCCAGACAAAGAAAAACACTCTGGCTTCGGCTGGTAAGACAGAGCCAGGAAGCTCATGGAGAAAACTTTCCTATAGGACAGGGATGGGAAAATCATGAAAAAAATGACCATTGATTTCCCGGAATGAGTGCAATACCAAACTGGGGAGGGAGAGGGGAAAGAGGAAGAGGAAGAGGAGGAAGAGAAGGGGACCACCCAAAATGCAACAGGATGGCCAGCCTGTCCTGATGAAATAATTTCAAGACCTCTCAGGGCACAGTATAGGGAGCTTAGTTTAGATGCCCCCTTGGCTTAATATCTTGCAAGATAGGAGGAAATGGGTCATTTGTTCACAGCCTAAATCCCCTGTACTTCCTAAATGTGGAGTAATACTTTGCAAAGCATTACCTGATTCCCTTCTAAATGAAACTCTTAGAACTTGGCCAATTCATATTATTTGGTAGACTTTCTACATTTCAGTATCTCTCTGTTGAACACATTGCAGTGTTTTCAGGATAATCAGCACTTAATTTTTTGAAATTGTATAATAAAATATATCAAAATTTAAAAGTTCTGCATAACTCAGTGAACCACTATTTTCCAAATGACCAAATGGCTGATGTTACAAAATCATGCATGATTAAAAGACACATTAAAAAAAAAAAAAAAACTGGAACAGTGACTTCAATGGGGGACGAGCCTTCTCACCTGACACTTGCTTTGGGAGTTCATTATTTGTTTTGAGTGATCTACTTAGGGAAGTCTGCGCATGTCTATCTGGGACACTCCCATAGTCTCTTAGCTCCTGAAGTAATGGTCAACACTTTTGCCTTTGACCATCTATTTCGTCATTGAACCAGCTTAAACCCAGAAATCTAAGACTGGGGGAATTGGCCTGAACCTGCAGGTAGTTATGTTTCCATAACTCAGACCCTTTTCCAAAAGCAAAAGAAGAAAATGGGGAAATGAGAGCATGGGTTGATGATTCCTCATGGAGAGTCTAGGACAAAGCTGAAATGCAATGGGTATTGATTGTATCCATAAATAAACAGTACCATTCCTTGAGCTCTCTGGTCTTGGTGACAAGGGAAAAGTGCCAAAGAACTGGAGAAAATCCTGAAAGATTAGAAAATTTTTCCAATTCCTCTTCAAGGAGAAGATAACCAAATTCCAGGTGAGCCCTTTGAGCTGCCCAGTGGTGTGGCCAATCTTTTCAGAGTTCTGGGCAAGAAGACTCCTGAAGCTGTAAATTCCAGCTACATTAACAGCCTCCTCTGGCCCCTGGTTTTGGTTTCTGTCAAGGATTTGGACACGCAATAATCAGCTTTTACTTTACCCTCAATCCACCTTTGCCACACAGACTAATGATTATGTTTTGATTTGCAACTTCCTGTTCTGAAGTAAGGTAACAGAAGGAAGAAGGTCTCTATGACATTCTACCATAGTTCCCTAGGACAGGAATATTTTAGTAAAGATCACCACTGGAATTGCAGAATGTAGGTGCACTGAAAGGAAGCAACCAAGAGGTTTGGCTTCATAACATTTAAAAATTTCTGTCCATATCACTATCCCATTAGCAGAATTAATGGGTAAACACCATCTTGGGAAATGTTTGAAACAAATGGGACAGAACAAAAAGATTAATATTCCTAATATGCAAAGAATTCATGCAAATCGATAAGAAAAACATTAAGACCCAAAATAGATACCCAGGTAAAGGACAAACAAATCTCCAAAGAGGAAATGCAAATGGCAAATCAACATAGGATAAACTGTCCAGCCTGGCTGGTTTTTTAACAAAATGCAAATTGAAATAGCAAGGGGACATCATTTCCCCTATCAAATTAGCAAAGATTCTACAATGATGGTCCAGAAAAAAGGTGCAGTGGGATAGAATGGTATGTGCTACTCAAGAAAAGCACAGATTTTCTAGAAAATAATGTGTCCATTTGCATTAAGAGCTTTAAAATATGTTCATGGCCTTTGAATCAAGAAGTCAACCCATAAGGAACTTATGTTGAAGAGGTCATCAGAGATGTGGACCCTCGTTTATGTATGAAGGTATTCATAATAGATATTTGAGTTATTGAAATGCTTATTTAAAAGAGCCAAAGTGCACCAGGTGATGAGAACAGCTCAGTAAATAAGGCCGAGTGTTCCATGAACTATATAACCATTAAATGTGTCATGAAGAAGAAGAGTGGTCATGAAGAGACCACTCTTCATGGCATGGAAAACCCTTAAGATATACAAGTCTATTAGAAAAAAAAATGTCACTATGTATGGTTTCATCTGTAGTTTTTTTTAAGATTTTATTTATTTATTTGACAGGCAGAGATCACAAGTAGGCAGAGAGGCAGAGAGAGAGAGAAGGGGAAAGCAGGCTTCCTGCCAAGCAGAGAGCCCGATGCAGGGCTCGATCCCAGGACCCTGGGACCATGACCTGAGCCGAAGGCAGAGGCTTTAACCCACTGAGCCACCCAGGCGCCCCTCATCTGTATTTTTTAGATGGGGAGAGAGTGGAAGAAAGTTACCAAATCCTCATCCCAAGCATCTCAGGGTAATAATATTACAGAGCTATTGTATTCTTTTTAAATATCTCCCCCAGGTTTTCCAGAAATAAATAATAGCGATCTCTCTGAAGTATCGTACAGCATGCCCTCCATCAATGGACGACTGACCCATAAATTACACAGTTTGTTCCCGTTTTTAAAAGATTTTATTTATTTATTTGATGGAGAGAGACTCAGCGAGAGAAGGGGAAGTGGGAGAGGGAGACGCAGGCTTGTGGCCAAGCAGGGAGTCCGATGTGGGATTTCAAGTTAATGAAAATCATTGAAAGCCTTTGGCATATGTGTCTGTGTGTGTGTGTGTGTGTGTGTGTGTGTGTGTGTGTGTGTGTTCTGCTCAATAGTCCAGATACAATTGTGATTTATTTATTTATATAGTTGCAACCCAGTGTCACATAAGTTTCGGTAGACACATTTGGTTGTGATGTGTCCTCTAGCAGGAGAGACAGGTGAGAAGCTGTGCAAAGATCCTAGCTGAGTTGGGGGTATACACACTCATAAGTATGCTACCACACACATCATGTGCATACCTGTGCAAGCATACACACACAAACACACATATTTTGCCAGACATTCCTTGTTCAGCATAATTCCTAACCCCTGGCCACATCCTTGACGCACTACTTCAGAACTGTGTGGACTCTGTGCCTTTATATCATGGTGTAGTCTGAGTGACAGATGCCACCTCACATGGCTACAGTCAGCATTTTCTCTTCTTGGAAGGAATCTGTCTTTGTCTACATAGTGCAGCAAAATCGTATTAACAGACCTCAGGCCAGTCCGTATGCATCTCTACAAAAAAAGTGAAGATAGAGACAACTGCTTCAGCCATACCATTCATTTTTCCTGAAATTAACAAAAGAACCTAAAAGTATTCAGAATTCACCTTGGAGGAAAAAGTTGAGATTGAAACAGCCTTCCAGAACTAGCTCTGGAACCCTGTCCAGGAACTTCTCTTGAAGTTCCATTGGCGTGAGTCAACCTGCAGGCATTTCAGAGAATTTGCTCTGTCAAGTGAGTTCTGTCATCATATGCCATTTCCAGGAGGGGAAACAAGGTAGACCATTTCAGCCTCCAATTAATGTATTAAATTTAAAGGAAAACTGTTCAGTGCTCTATTGTGTTTTGGATCTTTTGTATCTTTCCTTCTGAATGTGAAAGTTGGTTCATCGGGATAGCCAAGCACAGATTTGTGGGGTCTCGGGCCTGGCTTTGCGAGTTTTTGATTTTTTTTCCCCCAAATAAAAATTACGTATATTTAAAGGAGAAAGCATGATATTTTGATATGCATATACACAGTGAAATGATGGCCACGATCAAAGTTATGAACATGTCCATCTCCTCACATCATTATCTTTGTTTTGGGGAGGAGAGCACCCGAGATATACTCGCTTAGCAAATGTCCAGCACACCATACAGGTTAATTAATTAGAGTCACTGAGCTATACGGCAGAGCTCTAGAATTTATTCATCCTGCGTAACTGCAACCTTGTACTCTTGGAATGACAGCTCTCTTGCTTACCAGTTTTGTGAACTTGGCGGTGATATATAGCTCCCCCTGAGCCTCAGTTTCCTCATTTGCAAATACAAAAATCACCGCTCATGCACTGTGGATTTTCTCTGTGCAGGGGGCCAGGCTGAGGGTCTTAACAATGTATTGCCTCATCCCCCACTTTACCAGGTGGGCATCACATGGACTCCTTGGCAAAGAAGGAAAGCCAGTCACAAAGAAGTGAAACCATTTGCTAAAGTTCACATGACTTGTAAGTGGCAGGGCCTGCATTGCCAGTAGGAAGACAGGCCATGGAGCCTGTGTTCTTAACTGCCCAGCCTTGGCTGGTTACAGTTACCTCAAAGGATGACCCTGAGGATTAGGCAGAATGGGGCAGGGACAGTGACTGATTGCACTTTCACCCCCAGTTCCAGACAGTGCCATCCAGGAGAAGTCATACTTACGGAAGGAAATGCTGTAACAGCCCCCCTCGCACCCACCCCCACTCCCCATCACCACCATGCAGCATGAATAATGCCCTGGTCTCCGGTCAGGTGTTGCTTTAGCAAATCTGAAATTTCCATTACGTATTTCTCTAAAGAGTGTCACTTTGGAAAACAGTGTGGAGATTCCTCAAAAAATTAAAAATAAAGCTACCCCATACCCAGCAATTACACTACTGGGTATTTACCCCAAAGATACAGATGTAATGAAAATAAGGGCCATATGTGCCCCAATGTTCGTAGCAGTCATGGCCACAATTGCCAAACTGTGGAAAGAGCCAAGATGCCCTTCAACAGACGAATGGATAAAGAAGATGTGGTCTGTATATACAATGGAATATTACTCAGTCATCAGAAAGGATGAATACCCAACTTTTGCATCAACATGGATGGGACTGGAAGAGATGTTGCTGAATGAAATAAATCAAGCAGAGAGAGTCAATTATTATATGGTTTCACTTATTTGTGGAACATTAGGAGTAACATGGAGGACATTAGGAGAAGGAAAGGAAAACTGAATTGGGGGAAATCGGAGGGGGAGATGAACTATGAGAGATTGTAGACTCTGAGAAACAAACTGAGGGTTTTAGAGGGGAGGGGTGTGAGGGGATGGGTGACCCTGGTGGAGGGTATTAAGGAGGGCATGTATTGCATGGAGCACTGGGTACTCCATAATACATAAGCAATGAATCTTGGAACACTGCATCAAAAACTAATGATGTATTTTATGGTGACTAACATAACACAATAAAAAAAAAGTGTCACAGAAACTTGATCATACTTGGGATAGGCTGTAAAAAAAAAAAAAAAAAAAAAAACACCAAAAAACAAAACATCCCCTCCAAGACAGGCTTCCTAAGCCTCAGAACCTATAAATATTATTTTATATGGCAAAGGAGCAAATACTAACCTTGAATGGCCAAAGATGTAATGAAGTTAAGGATCCTGAAAGGAAGAGATTACCCTGGCTTATTCCAGTGGCCCCAAATATCATCACAGGTTCCCTATAAGAGAGAGGGGGAGAGTGACTGGACCCACACAGAGAAGGAGGCCATTTGAAGACAGGGACAGAGATTGGAAGCTGGAAAAGACAAAGAAGTATTCTCCTCTGGAGCCTCTGGAGGGATTGTGGCCTGTTGACCTCTTGATTTCGGACTTCAGGCCTCCAAAACTGTGAGAGAATTACCTATCTGTTGCTTTAAGGTTCCTGGTTTCTGGTGATTTGTTTATAGCATTCCCAGGAGACTAATACAATATCCCATCCCTAATAGACTGAGGGCATTTCTGTTTATTTCTGTAGAGGCAACCACAGTCAGCCTCCTGTGCAGTCTTCCCCAGGTGGTAAGAGGATTTACCTGGGCTCTTACAAAAAAGAATGCCATCCACAGACATGTTAGTGGAGGATATTATAGAATTTAAGGTGTTCAAATTATATTAAGGTATGAATTCCATAAAATGTTTTGCCTGTCCATTTGGAAAATGAGAACTTTGCTCTGAGTGTCTGGAGATCCCCTGGTAACATCTAGACCTGGGGGCAAGCTTCTGATAGATAGGGCTAAAAGAACCTATTATCCCCATTTTACTGTGAGGACACTGGAAGAATGGTTAACTAAGTTTCCCCATCTTACCTCAGTGGAAGATTCAAAGAACTTTCTGTACAGATAAGAGAGTCCTATGTAATTATGAAATGTATTATTTGACCTTTGGAAAGAATGGTTATTTGATTCAAGGAAGAGAAACTCTACTAATTTCATTTGCATCCTCAAGTATTAATTGACATATCACTGTATCTGGGCAAGCATGAGGAACTCAAAAGAAGTTAAGATCCCAGTCTCTGCCAGTATGAGATTGATTCAGGAGATAAGCTGTTGGCACAGAGAGCAAGTCAGAACTAAGACAACTGCTTAAATGTGAGAAACAAATACGTGAGTGAAGAATGCAGGGAAGGGAGTATGTAGTTCTGAGAAAAGACCACTCATGGAGAAGTCAAGAACTTGCTGCTCAGCCCATGAGCCCAGCTCTGCCATGAACACCCTAGTGGTACCTGGACAAGTTCTCTCAGGCCCTGGATCTTAGATTCTTATCTGTAAAATGCTAGGAGAGAGTGGGCTCCATAATTACTGAGGTCCCTTCTAGCTCTAGTAGAGATCCCAGAAACCAGTGGAGTTAAGAGATGGAACATTGTGTCATACCCCCCAGCAAAATAGTTACTTGTCTGTTTGGGCCATGTCAGTAGGACGCAGGAGTCAATTTGGGAGGTTTCCCATTGGCTAAAGATGTGATGTTCTGAGCCCCACTTAGAGAATAAAGCCTACAATGCATGGAACCACAGTCTGTAATGATGCTTGAAAGGGAGACTCTTTGATCACCTTTGGAAGACACCCAGTAACCAGCTCATTATTTTGAAAGCGGGTAAATAGCAAGAAAGAATCTATTTGTTTTGTGTTTCTTGTAAAACTGTACCTTGGGTCACCAAATAGTTGACAAGAGACATTTCTCTGTATGAAAGCACTTGAGTTAATAACCAAGGAAGGAATGACAAAAATGAAAACTTCACCATGTTGCATTGGCCAATGAAATGAAGGATCCAAGCTAGGATCATTGGTCACAGAGATTCCTAAAAGAGTGACATCCAGACGCATCCTGCCTTCAAATAGAAGTACCCGGAAATAGCACCTGGGAGGTGGTAAGGCCAAGTTCTTAACACACACCAGACAGTAGAAGGCCAATTTCTCATATTCCTGATATTTAAGACAGGGGAGAATAATTTAGGTTGAGGCTCTGTTTATATTGAGTGGAGGGAGTGGGGAGCTGGCATAAAGGCTTTTGTAAGTCATTTAATTATTTAATGAGCAACCCAGTGCCTCCAAGCAAAAGTTCCTGAATCTCTGCCCAGAAGGAATGTTGGATGTTTAACCCAAAGTCCATCCATCAGGTGGGCTTGAGCTTGGGCCCCTCTGAAACCCACCCAGGGGGGGACATGGAGGAGGAAGGCAAGGAGGGCTCAGCCTCAGGGCTGGGCAGCCCCAGCAGCTGATGGTTCCTCCCTCTCCCCACCATAGGCAGTGAGTGATCTCCTCCTGCAGCTTCACCCTTTGCTTTCACAGGTTTTTAGAGGCTGAGGTAAGCCAGGTTCTGAGGTGTTACCTCAGAGTCTCACAATGTCTTAGTTGGGTGCCCCCAAAAGCCAAGCATGAACAAAGGATCCCAGGAGGCACTGTGAAGGATTGAAGAAATGAGACATGTGCCCCCACCCAAGATGCATTAGGAGCCAGCTACCATCATGGGCAGCTGGGGTTCAGTGCCCCTGGGGACCTCCAGGAGTTGTTTCATCAAGGGCGGAGGAAGAGGGAGTATCCCTCCACCAGTCATTGTCTCTCATTGGCTGAGGTCCGCACCTGGGCTACTCACTACCTGACACTTCTGGTCAGTCTTATTGAGCATGCTATCTGGCCATGCTCGCTGTCCCTGCAGACAGAGAGACTTGGGGCGCCAGGTACTGGTAGGGCAACTTTCTGCAGGTGACTTCCACGGTGAAGAGTCCAGCAGAGCCAGACCTTCCTGGCCCGAAAGCCGTGGTGGTAACTGCTGCACTAGATTGGTATTGGGGTCTTTCCTAAGGTCCAGATCTGGAACTCAGGGAGAGAGGACAGCTGGAGTTCCCTAAGCCCAGCAGGTGTCATGTGTTGGAGGAGCAGACCCTTGGTACTGTGCACAGGTGACTCTGACCTGATGTGCCCTGGAAAGAAACTGGGACATTTTTCTGCTCAGCGTTCTGGCTTCTGACCCAGGCAGTCTTCCAAGTTCAGCAAATCTCATGGTCATCCCTTAGGGCTACTTCTGCTCCTCACCTGGCAGCTTTGGTGGAAATGCTTTCAATGGCTCTCAACCGTGGCTGCACTTTACAGTCATCTGGGGACCTTTCAAATGACGGATGCCTCTGTCCCATCCCCAAAGTGACAAAAGTAATTGATCTGAGGTGAGTGCTGGCCCAGGGAGCTTTAAAGATCTCTCCAGGTATTTCTAATGAGCAGCCACAGCTTATAAGAAAATTCTAAAAGCTTAAGCAGGAAGTCCCTATTGCAAGCAAGTATTGTAGCAATCAAGAAGGAATTTCTCACTTCTTTATGAGTTCTGGGGAGAAAGAGACCCAACAGGGGGGTGCATGAGTAAGTCCCTTTTGCCTGCAGGCCTCTGGTGGATTAAGAGAGTTCATAAGTGTAGCTGATGAGTGATTGATTGATAAGCGATTGGGAGAGATTCGCTGCTGGGTGCCGGGTCTCGGTCACCTCCTGGTCATAGAGACCTGCTCACCAGCTGTGCCTCTTCAACTCTTCAAGCCTCTGTTTCTTCTTCTCTGAAACAGGGATCTGTGTGCCAGAGAAAACTCCCATAAACCATGTGCCTATCATGCTCGGGGCATACAAGGGCAGCCCCTGCCCCACATCCAGCTGGACAGGCCAAGGGTGGCCACATGGAATCTGCTGTCGTGGAGTAGATGTTGGCTCCTCTCTGCAGTGCTGGGCAGCCAGATGTCATGTGAAGGAGGCAGTTGAGCACCCAGACTCCGGAGTGAAGATCACACTTCCTCCAGGTTTCCTGCTGCCCCCCTGCTCAGTCCCCACCACAAATGCAGAGAGCCAACAGCAGGGCTAATGCTATGTGATAAAAGATCCCCACTCAGTCTGAAAGAGGTGGCTGTAATTAGGACAGAAGAAAATGTAGCCAGGCCATTTACAAAATTTGCAGAAACGCTTTCCCTCCCAAAGAACAGCTAAGCAGGAGCCCCCTGGAGGTGTTTTTAATGGGCCTGAGCAGCAGGAGGGCTTGCAGAATTGTTTTCCCGGCTCCCAGGGGTTCAATTTCTGTTTTGGTGTGGGCACTGAACAGTATTGGTCTTCTAGAACTCCTTTTGTTGTTATTAATAACACCACATCATCCAGAGTTTGAGCAAAGACAGGCAACTCGGAAAGCAGGGGTCCTAATGTTTAGAGGGCAGCCTGTTCACAGACATCCCTGCCCAGCTCCCACAGTAGGGCCAGCCCTGTAGATGTTTGAGGGTGCCCTGTCCCAATGGTGCAATCACGATTTGAAGCCAGTTCTATCTGGGGAGCGTACTCTTGAGTGCAGGATGCCAAGTACATCAGCACATCATCTCAATATTACATTGTGCATGATTTAATGGAAGTAGGCATGGAGCCTGGAGGGAGAGGTGGGGAAGTCCAGAAAAGACGTTTGCCCAGCAAGGCGTCTCATCTGGGTTGAGTTTAAAGGAAAAACAGTTACAGCATGGAAAGGAAGGGAGGAATCTTTCATGGTGGAAGGAAATGCATGAGCCGTGGTAGAGCCAGGAGGAAAAGTATAGTGTGATGCAGGAACAGCAGACAGAGAAGTGTGGTTACAGCAAAAGGTCCCAGGGCTGGGGGGTTGAGTTGGGGCGGGGGGTTTGAGGAAAGATGTAGCTGGGAGACTGAGCCGAGACAAAACATCCAAGACCATTTGCTGGGTCAGAGTCTAGAGTGATCAGAGGAAAGTCCTTCTCTCCTACTTTTTTTTTATTTTTTGAAACTTCCAAAGCTACAGAAAAGTTGAAAGGAGAATCCAACAAATAGCTATGCTCCCTGTACAGGGATTCTGAGGTTGTTAACGCCTGTCAATATGTCATACTGACCTTTCTTCTGCCTTTTTTTTTGCACAGTCTTTGAAAGTAGATTGCAGACATGATGACTAAATAATGGAACATGGGTCTCCAGGAAGACAGGACATCCATTTTCCCACATTAACCACATTTCCCCATTAACCACAATACCATTATCACCCCCAAGGACCGAACATTGGTCACACACTGAGTGTGTTTTCCTACATCCGGTCCACAATCAAATTTCCTCTCTTTTCCCCAAAATGAACTGTATAGCTCTTCTAGTCTTCATCTGGTGTCCGATCAAGAAGACATACTGCCCTTAGGGACAATTGCTCTTCAGTCTCTTTCAGGGTAGAATGTCCCCCACCTTTTGTTGTTTTGTGTTTCTTGACATTGTCCTTTGTTGAGAGGACAGGCCTGTGGTTTAGTGGAATGTCCTTCTGGATCTGTGTGATGGTTCAGCCATAACTAGATAAAGGTGAAACGTTTTTGAGAAAAGTACTCTCCTTCCCATTGGACCACTCCCAGAAGCTCGTAATGCCAGCTGGCCCAGTGTTCTGGGCTACATGGTTCACTTGGTTGTCTCCATCGTCCAGAAACATCTTTTTCTGTATAACTAAGGATGATTGTGCAGTTCTCTCTTTTCTTTCACTCTTTGTAGATTGGCATTCTTTCAGGAAAATCTCCCCACCACACCCCACTTCTAAAATAATCATCATTTGAGGCTTATGGGATTCATATTTTATTTAGGGTATTAGAAAATGCCATTGTGCTTGTTGATGGTCAAGTTGTCCAAAGCAGGGCCAGTGGGAACCCCTTCAAGCCAGCCAGCTCGTGTGTCTTTGATGGGCTCCCATTTGACTTTGAGGACTGTGGGCTTTCTGCCTTGCTTGGTACTTTCATGTTCCACACGTGGAAATGAGTACTTCTCTGAGGAGCCCTGGTTGCTTTCAATGAGGAGTGATCATTGGGAACTGTGACCTGGATACCAGCTGTGGTCCCCAACTACAGAAATGTTGTTTCTAGGCCCTTTGAGTGGAGAGTGCTAGGAAATGTGTATTTTTTTTTTAATTTGCAAGTATATGTAAATGACACCAATTCTTCACAAGGCTCTTTTCTTCCTCACATCCATATCCCCACATTGATCCCCAAATACACGAACTTACTACTTCTTTGCTCTATTCCTCAGTAGAGACAGTCATTCTGGATTACTATACTAGTCACACCACCACTAAGAGCAGGTTTACTAGGGAAAATGCAAGATTTCTTTGCAGTTAACTTTTCTTTTTAGAATGTATTTTACGAGAATGTGTGATCAGAGTATCTGAATTTATCAATGTGTATGATCAGATTCATGGAATACCATTTAGGGTTTGTTTTTCATCTTCAGTTTTATTTTTTGGAGACGTATTTTTTGGAAATTTTTTATGTCCTAGAGATGGGCACTTGCTTGTTTTCAATATTTTGCTGTTACAAATAACACAGTGGCAAATGCTTTTGATCTGTGGACATGTATCTTACAGGTAAACTCCTGCAAATGTGCTTCCTGCATCGAAGGGCAAGTACGTGTGTCATTTCATGAGATGTTGCCACATTTCCTTTGGTACAGACTGCCCTTGAGTTTTCCGTAGGTTCTGCTGGAGAATGGACTTGAGACTTGAGAGCAAACGAGGTCGGACATAGGAGGTGACTGCAGCTATCCAGACAAGTGATGGCCAGTGTCTCAGCCAATGGCAGTGAGATCAGAGAGGGAGATGGGCACTGGCTGAGGGTGTGATTGGATGTGGGATAAGGGAAATAAAAGGTCTCTAGAGTGTTTGGACTAAGGTAAGGAGGCAGTTGAGCGTCCACACTGAGGCAGACGTGTTTATGAGCACACGTGTTCATGTGTGTGTGTGTCCATATGTAAGATGGTGCGAGTGGGTGCCTATGAATGAGCGCATTTCTATCCTTTTGTGTGTCTGTGCATGCACGTGTGTAAATGTGTTTGGAAAAAAGAGGTGCAGAGGCCTGGAACACAGAGTGGGCGGGCTTGGCAGCCATGAGCCCCTGGCATGAAGAGGCTGAGCTGAGATCGTGGCTGATATCACTACATCCACTCCTGTGTGTCCTGAGCCTCTGGACACAGAGGGGAAACGGGGTGTTTATTGTACCTTTCTCAGATATGTGCATAGACCTGCTGCCTTAGCCTTAGTGGACTCACCTGAAAGGGTAACTGGAAGTAGAGGAAAAGTAGAGCGAGTATACTATGTCAAAATGGACCTGCCTGCTGTTTAAAAAAAAAAAAAAATGGATTTGATGTTTCCTGGCTTCTCAGGTACCACACGGGCTTTGGTGGGTAGGTACACACGGGCCCCGATCGGAGGCAGGAGGACTCTCATGAAACAAGCTGCTGGCTGGGACCTCATGAGCCCCTGCAGGACTTCTGTTCATCCTAGACACATCCGCTGTCCTCATCCTCCAAAAGGCTTGTCCTGGGCCGACCCAGGCACGATAAAGATCGCTCTTGGAAAAAAAGTTAATTTGCCAGAGGCTGGGAGCACTAGAAGGCAGCGGGAAATCGGTTCACTGATAAGCTCCTGTGGGATCTACAAAGGTTCCCTGGAAAGGGGTCCTTATCTTCCATCAGGAAACATGCTCTTTGTTTCTAGAGGCCACTTTATGTTTGGCTCAAGGTGCAGCCTTGGGTAGTCATATGCAACTTACTTACATAGCAGTGGATAAATCCCCATTTTTAGAAGCTTATCAGAAATTCCATTCTCTGCACACATGTAACAAACTAGCATATTTGCAGAAACACGTCAGGGGCTGGGCATTGCTGGGCTCCTTATGCTTCAGTAACTCAAATCATTGAAAAATTCCTTCAGGAACCAACTCAGCAACAATAAAATACAACCCCCATTGGTTTCACTCATTCCAGTGCAATCTTTGTAATAATACGCTTTCCTGCCTCCCTATATATACTGTGTGTAGGGTCCATTACTTTGTTATTTCTTAATAACTCAGTAGAATTAATACAAGCATCAGCCCGGCCTGGTTGTGATTATTGTAGTTTCTGTTCGCTCTCTTCAAGGCTGGCTGCCAGTGGCCACTTCTGTTACCTTCTGGTTTGCTTCTAATAGCTCTTTTCACACAAGTAAAATCCAGTCATTCTCCTTTGTTTGCTGTCTTGAACATCCCGTGGGCCTGGACACAGCTACCCAGTCGGTAATGGTGTCACTACTATGTGTTAAATAGGAGTCACGAGACTCTGAGAGACCTCTTGAACATAAATGCCAGACGAGGCACCGTTAGCGAGGGCTGAGAGATTCCCATTGAGAGTGAGGTTGTGGGGAAAGTGTGGCTTCTGGAAATGTTCCTTTTCCTCAAACTGGTAAGGCCTACGATGCAGCTGACCAGAAATAAGCTTTGGGTGGAATTGCTGGGATGAATTCTGTCCTTTGAGTGGGTGGAGATTGGCATAGGCAAGCCTTCCTCATTGTCTAGCAGGCAAAAGAGAAGATGCCACAGACTGGGGTTCTGAGTTCATATGTGCCCCAGATGCTATCACTTCTGGACCGTAGGGTTAGGTTAGACCATAAGGTTAGAAATTCCTTATCTTCCTGTCTCCTCCCTGCAAATGGAGCTCTTACCTGCCTTGCCCCTTTGGCGACTGTGGAAAAGCTGTATATAAGCAGTGTGGTCTCCGTCCACAAAATACCTTTCTCTGCACTTTGGGGATATTTTAAATGGATGATAGACAAGTTCTGGTATTCCATTTGTGACTTTCCTCAGCACACGTGGGACATTTGCTTTCCATCTTCAGGTTCCCCCTTCTCCTCTATAGATGTATTCTAACCTCTCTCTGCTCCTCAGAACTTGAAAGAGAAATATAATGCTGTTCAAAAAAAAAAAAAAAATCTGAAATAATGCTCCCCGCTCCCCCCGCCCCGCCATGACCTGCAGTGATCAACAAGCAGAGTTTCATTTCTCTGAAGGTTACCCACCATAGGAAGGGGTATGAACTATGTGGGCAAAAGCAAACAGCTCAGCCATCCCCCACTGTCCTCCCCTTTCTCTCTGTTATCCTCAGGAAAAGAATCAAGGGGCTGGTGTGCACCTGCTGGCCGGTAGGAAGCTGCTGGCATTTGACCACTTTTAACATGCAGAAAGGCCAGCTTCCAATGATTTAACCTAATGATTTATGAGGAAAGGGAATGACATGCACGGTTCAGGGTTAGTCAATCAATACTGCGGCGTAATGCTGAACCTCTCGCTTTTATGGTGGAAAAATCAAGGAAATAAACCCCAGGAGTGCCATGTAAATAAAAAGCAAAAGTAATAAATACACAGCATTTTGATTACTCTATTCTCTACCCCCTCCCCGACCCTATTCAGTAGATGCTGTTCTTTTCTTGGGGCCAGGACAAAGCTACATGTTTGTATGGAAGACGATGGGAAATTGGACTTGAATTTACTGTGTCATTTTAATATACTGCCCCCTTTGCTTGACAGCCAGGTTCGCTGAGGGCTGTCTTCGGAGCACTGTCGACCTGCTAAATAAATAATGTGCCCAGCTCAGAACCTCTCTACGGTGCGTGCCGGAGGCTCATAAGTCCACTGTCACAGGAGAGCAGCAGGGTGTTTAGCTGCTCCATCTTCATTTCTGGCTGACCCATAAAAAGCATCCTCCGTGTTGCTGATTATGAGCCCGTCATCTGATTTGAAGTTATGTCACCCTAAAGCAGGGAGAAGTTCCTCACAATAAATCTCATTTTTAATCCAGAACTGAAGTGGGGAAAGCCTGTCTGCACAGTTTGGAGGAAAGTGGGAGGTAGAGGGTGCCGGAAGGGGTTTCTGGGGTACCCATGGGTCTGAGATCCCAGGAGGGAGAGAGGTTGAGTGGAGGGAGGGGCTCTTTTGGTCTCTTTCACCCTCTCCAGGCGCCTCTCCTTCCTGCCTCTCCCAGCCCCACTCTCTGCACCTCGCTAGCCCTCTCCAGTCTCCTCTCCACACCCCACTTGCCTCCCTTCCCTTCTCCAAACCCCACCTCTCCTTTACTCTCACCCCCCACTCCCCTTCGCCAACCTGCTCCCCAGCCCCACCCCTTCTGTCCTCACCTCTCTTAATCTTCTCTCTGCCCACCCCCCAGCCTTTTCCTTGTCCATTGAGCTAAGATTCCTTGTGGCTCTCAATGGGGCAAAGCCCCTCTTTGGGTTTAGGTCTTGGAGCTGTAATCTCTGCTGCCAGGAGTTTTATAGAGATACAGACATCCTACTCTTGTTTTCTGGGCTCACCAAGGAGAGGAAGGAGAATTAAGCAGAGAAGATGGGAAATCTAAAGGGTGTTCTTCTTTGGTGCTCTGTTCAGACAGGTGCCGTCTCCACTCAGACCCAGGGCCTGAAACCCAAAGAGAAGAAACAGGAGATGGGAGGGAAATTGGGTGAGAAGGAGGAGAAGAGTAGAGGGAAGGGAAGAGGGAGGGGTGGAGGAACAGGGGGAAGGAGGGGTGGGGGAGGGGGAGGAATGAAAGGGGGAGGGAAAGGCCATTCTCCCAATTGATCTGTGTGGAAATTAAAAACAGAACCCAGCCTGCAGGATTTCTGCAGCCTTCAGGGAGCGAGTTAATGGGGAAAATAGTGCGGAAAAATGCAGCTGATCCACGTTAGCAGCCCCGCTCCCTTGAGATGCCCCTGCCCCAGTCTGTGACCACACACACATATGCCCGCACATGTGCACACATGCGCAGACACACGGTTCACACACGTGCGCATGTAGGCAGGCACACATGTACCCGCATGCATGCACACGTGCACTCACAGGTACATACAGGCCCACACTCGCACACGTTATCACACACTTGCATGCAGCATGCATGTGTACACAGAGAGACACGCTTGTGTATTGATGCATGTACACAGAAACACACACACACTGACACATGGGCACACATGGACCTACACAGGCACACACAGACTTGGATACATGCACACACACTCATGCACATACACAATCATGTGCACACATGCATGTACCCATACACACACGGGTGTATCACTCCCTGCCCCATTCTTCCTGTTTGGAGTCTTGGCCTCTGTCGTTGTCTTCACCCTTGGTCCAGGGGTGGGATCTCCAACAGGGTCATGTCCTCTCATTCTCCACCTGCCCTCAGGACCCCAGCCAGTCTTCCACTTCTGCTGGGCATGAACAAGGAATACCTTGGACTTTTGGAGAGGGGTGGAACAGCCTTTATACACCTGTGAGAGTTTGAACTGGCCAGTGAATTAGCAGGAAGAAAATGTTGACTTGAGTCTGGCAAGGCCTTGGGTGTGCCCTTGGCTGAGCCTCCAATAGACATACCAAGGTCATCATGGGAGCCTCCGCGAAACAGATGCCAGGATGGGATGAGGCATGCAAGGACTTTCCTAGGGAAGTGTCTATGGGGGCTGGGGGTAGGGCACAAATGGATGGGCCTTGTGGAATGGCCCTGCAGGCCAGGAAAGGTTTTACAGGACGGGACCATCAGGGAATCACTGAGCCATTGCTGGCCCTCATGGGAGTCCCACATCTCCTGGGGACAGGCCGCCTGCCTTGGTGTCCCTGCGGATGTGGCTGGGGATCCTGTCATCCCATGGCCAGTGGGCAAGTTGTGTCAGGTGCATGGCCACGCAGACACCTATCTGTGTCAGGGAAGACAGAGACAGAAGTTGATTGGAACTTTGCCCCAAGTCAGAAGCAGTGACCCAGCTCCCTTTTGTAATGATTCAAAACAGAAAATCAACAATTCACTCAAGAAATAGGTTCACTTTTCAAATAATGCTATATTTGGTCCAGTAATCATTTGCTCACAAGGTGTCTGAATACCAGGGGGTTTTCTCTGCCCATTCAGCTGGTCAACATGCAGGCACCCCTGTTATCAGCACCAAGGAATGCCAGCCCTTTTAACTGGGGAAAGGAGCTCTTGGCTTGGGAATAGGGTGGTCTTTCTGGAAATAGGGAGGTCTTTCTGGATGTTGAAGGGAACCCTAAACATTGCCCATGGTTTTTAGTACCTTTAAAAATCAGTTTGAGGTAGGTTGAGTGACCCTGGCTGAGGGGAGATACTTTGTCATTCTAACTTCCCTTTCATGCTGGGGTCAGTCAAAGGCCCTGTGGGGTGACAGGAGATAGAGGTCCTCACATGGAGGACAAGGAAGTGCTGAGTATGTCCATGTAAACACAGACCTTAGCAAAAGCTGACCCTAAAGCTGATATCCTGAGAAGACTGGTAGTCGCCTGACATCATTTTTATGAACTCAAACAGGTTTAGATATAATTTTAAGGCATCATCCTAATAAACAGTGGAAAGTTTCAGAGTTTAAAAAAATGCCCAATCCATCACAGAAGACAAGGAAAAAGTGCCTGCATACTTCTGTTCTTTGCTTGTTCTTTTTCTGTGACCATCTTTAAGGTAACCTGTAAAGCTTTCTCTCACGGTCCGCCATAATTCATGTAGACAAAAATGACAGCACAGAGAATTCCAAGGTAAGGTCTGATTCTACTACCACACACATATCTCAAGCCCCAAGACATTCGTAAGTGAAGGGGGAAAATATCAGCCATTATGAAAAGAAGTTTTCTCTGGGAGCTGGGATCTCTGGTCTGCCCCCGTAGAGAGTCTGTAACATGACGCTGTGGAGACCCACTCAGCTGTGTTGCCCCAGTGACAGAGGAGAAAGATTTGCCAGCTTTTAGTAGCAAGATGCATTACTTAACAGGAATTCACCAAGGCATCTTAAAAACATCAATGTAGTGCCGTAAGTTATGAGAATTTAAATCCATGTGAATTTTGCAAGCTTTCAGTGATGGAAGGTGATGGTTGTCACTGTCTTCATCTTCAATCATTTTAGAAGGAGTATACTTCCCTTCTTCAGGTAGTTCCAGTAGAGATATAGATATTTTACCCAGTGCAAGTAGCTATCTGTGTAGGAGGTGCCCCCGCTCAGGATTTAATGGGATATTTGCCTTCCTCTTGGTACATCACATGGAGCATTTCAAATTCTGCGTGGAGCAGTATGGCCCCACATTTTCTTAGTAGACTAATGACACATGACCAAATCCTTATACAGAAAACATTTACATTTTATTTTCAGACTTTGGGAGTTGAAACTGGGTCAAATCCCAGAGAGCTCTTACACAAACTAATGAGGTTACAAAATCCAGATCCTCAGAAATCATGCTTGCAGTGGTTTTAATGAATGTTCCACGGGGAAAATGCACCAAGATCTTTTGTTTGAATCAGGCAGTGACTTAACTTAGGTCACTTTGGGTAAATTTCCTCCAATATGCAGAGGATTAACCTTGCATCTGCATATATGTTATTCTTTTGATTCTTCTTTCAGTCACAATTATAGGGTTTTCATCTCTGAAAAGCATGATGAGGCCACCCAGAGTTTTCTCCTGTCCTGTAGGATAAGGGCTTGCAGTTTGATGAGAGTGTCTTAGTAGAGAGAAATTCCCATCTTGGTTTAAAATATAATGTGTTCATAGATAAATTCGAGGTAGGGTAGGACCAACAGATTAGAAGCAGACTGCCATGGAAACAGCTCTTTCCTTACCGTTCTGGAGAGAAGGGGCTATTCCATACCATTCAGAGCCACCTGGGGAAGCACCAGGGTCAGGAGGGTGAAGGCACATCTGTGGGCAAAGCCTTTATTGTGGATTCCATGGGAAGGAGTGGGTGAATCAGTATAAGCAGGCTTAGGATTTGCTAGTTGGAATAATTTCAGTAGACTCTGGGGAGTAGGGGTTATCCCGTGTCTAGTGCCTGGCCCTGGGTACCAGGTTAGGGCAGGTGGATAGTGACCCAGAATGTGACACTGGGTGGGCTTTGGATTGATTGGTTTGCATTTGAAAAGCATGCTCTATGTTTACTATTCATTACTTTTATGTTTACTCAAGGAACTGACTTCCCTGAGAGAGGCCGGCCCTTCAGGGTCAGCAGGGCCCCAGATGTCAAACCATTAGAATTTAGAAAATAAAAGACATGATTAATGCACATCTCCGAGTTGAAAATCCCATGGTTTATCAAACAAGACAAGTAAAGATTTAGGGCTGCATCTGTGCTCACGGAAACCCTCATCTGAGGGAAATTATCTTGGATATTGATACCAAGAAATGACAGATCTTTATTCTCCCATGGAAGTCCACAAACCTGGCATTCATCAGCCCCTGCTGGTCATGAAGTCAAGAGGCTCTGGAAGGCTCTGTACAGAGAAGCGGGAAGCTAAGGGAGCCAAGAGACAAAAGGGGGGCACATCTCTGAGTTCGAGTGCATGATGAGAACAAATTTGAAGGTGTTTTTTTCAGATGGCCTCAGCCCAGGAAAAATTTATGCTGCAGGAATAACATTTCAGTTGGTGGATAAGATGGAGAATATTGTAGAACCAGGCTGTACTGTTAGCATTGGTGATGAATGACCTCATTTTGGAGAACTTGCCATCTGCTTAGAAAGATGGGAAGGTGAGTTGTTGGTAATCCTGACAGGGTAGACAGAGCACACACCCTTCTTCTGTCTTTGCAAACATTCAGCAGCTTGCATAGCTGGCTCTTGGAGGTTTTGTGCTCTTGGCTAATTACAGAATGAAGGACTTACAGTCTCACAGTGAAGTGAATGAGTAGCTCACCCTTTTTCTTTTTTCCTAAGAGAAATGGAACTTCTCTCCTGCCTCATTGGAGAGTCATGGATGCAGGTGAGAGAAGATGCTGACTGCACACCCAGAGGAAAGGAACCCCCTTCCCTTCTTGCTGACAGCATGTAGGGATTCCATTCCTTAGTTTTGGAAGCTATACAACTGGGTCACAAGTCCCCTTTCCTTTGTATTGCCGCTAGTTCCAGGATGCTCACATATCTTTCAGCAGCTGCTTTTTTGATCAACTGATCCACTTACTCTGACATTGTATTTTTGCCAAAAACGATTACAAGATGCTGCCCTCTCTACTTGGGGACAATCTATAATCAAGAGATAAGAGATAAGTCAGGTAAGCACAGGTTCAAGTCCTAGCTGAGCCATTTAGCAGCAAGACATATTTGGGCCCATTACTCAACTTCTTTGAACCTGAATTTCCTCCTCTGCAAAATGAACTCAGCAGCACCTATCCTGTGACTTCACAGGAAGGCCGGACAAAACCGTTTGTAAAGATACTGCTGTGTCGTAGACCTATTGTTTGTATATTTTTAACACTTCTACCCAAATAACCTACAAATGTATTTTAATAAGAATGTATTTATTGTCACCATTTGTATTTTATGCCATAGCAGTAAGTACAGCTTCAAAGTGGAATATTTGGGGAGGAGATTATCTGCCCACTGAAGATGTTAGGAACCCAGAATGATGTACTTGACTAGATGTTGTGTTCACAGATGGGTACTGGCCCTATTGAGGTATTTCAGAGCAATTAGTATGTGGCTTACCAAGCTGTCTGGCCAGGCATAGAGTGACCCAGTTGGGGTCCCCACTCACTCCCAGCAGGCACTGTCCAAAGGTGACTGCCCTTTTCTCAAGTGTCCCATGAGAATCTGACAGCTTTCTTTATCTTTAGGGTGTCTTCCATCTGAAACAGTCAACAGATATAGGAGAAACAGAACAGAGAGGAAAGTTTTATTCTACCACATTGTGGTTATTGCCCTTCCTGGTTCCAGGAATGAATAGAAAGAGAACCTAGATGTTTAGTTTGGTCACCTGAAATTCCCTGTACCAAGTGACTCAGTTGGACATAACATCTCCTTCCTACAAATGCTGACTTGTACTTGGTAAGGAGAGATTTGAGGTCTCCTTTTTTCAGATACAAATAAAGAGATGATAGTAAGGACACCTGGGTGGTTTAGTCAGGTGAGTGACTTGGTCATGATATTGGGGTCCTAGGATCAAGCCTCACATTGGGCTCCTTGTTCAGCGGGGAACCTGCTTCTCCCTCTGCCTGCCGGTCCCCCTGCTTGGGCACACACACACTCTCTCTCTCTCGCTGACAAATAAATAAATACAGTCTTTAAAAAAGAGAGAGATGATAGTAACTCACATTTATTGAGTATCTGCCTTGTGGCCGATGTGGTTCCAAGAGCATGACACACATCAGCTCACTCAGACCTCATACTCTATATGAAGTGAGGACCATTATTATGACATCATGTGCTAACATAGTATAGCACATGTATTGGCCCAGATGAGGAAACTGAGGCCCAGAGAAATTCAGTGCCTGGTCCCAAGTTACACCACCAGGGAAGGGAAGCTACAGGCATGGATTTGTGCGAGCCACTAATAGGTCTCCTGCCTGACCTGCGATTCTTCAGAGGAGTAGTCTCCTCTCATTTCCTATCAGCAAGTCCAGCCAAAGGGCCCAACAGAATTTTGGCTCCTGCTCTTGGCACCATGGAGCCTGACTCTCTCATGTGTATCTCTGAGACGTCCCATGTGAATATAGAAAAGAACACCTGCTCTCCATGGGAAGAAACAATCTCTGTGTTCACATAGAGGCCCTAGGACCCTAGGGGCACCTCCAGGGGATGTCTTCCCTACAGGTTCTGGCAGGCAACTATCAAGGAGCTTGTGGCCAGTGGCCAGCTGCTGGAGCAAAGGCCTCGACATAGATGTATGGCTGTACCTCCCATTTTATTGGCCTTGTTCTCCCCTTAAATTCTCCTGAGCCTCTAGAAAGGGAACCTCTTCTCAGCTCTAGTTAGGAAAACCCCAAGATAAAGTACTGACTGGTGCTAAAACCAGGGAAATGAAGGATTATTTTTGGCCCCAAATCACCCACATGTCAACCTTTGACCAATCATTGCAGCTGGATGATCAGAAGATAGCAGTCCTTTATCTGGCTGACAGGAGTAGAGGAGGTGTGGGGGGTGAGATGTCCCCCTGGAAGGAAAGAGGTCAAGTTCCAAAAGACAGAACAGAGATGTGGGCAGATAGAATAACAACGTGAACAGCAAATATATAAAAATTATCCTGAGAGCATCTGAGAATGAGATGAACTAAGACCATAGCCCTCTGCCAGTGTGCAGCGGAAGTTTTGGCACTGGGATATCAGGGAGCTTCAGATGGAAGAAGAGAGGAAAAGGTGTGTGTGACAAGTGATTGGGGAGCACAGAGGAGGGGTTGGTTCATATACCTCAACTCTCCCAGTTTTCTTCTGCTCCTCAAACGAGCTGAGCCTTCTTAGCACAGGGCCTTTGCACATGATGTCTTCTCTTTTGTAATGCTCACATTTTCACACTAACTGTAGCTGCCTTTTTCCACCCTTAAGACTCCAGTGTAAGAATTATCTTCCCTAGAGGCTGAACTTGAGCCCTTGATTAAGTTAGATTCCTCATTTTTTTCTTCTCTTCCATAGATCCCTCTTTCTTTCAGAACACTTAAAATAAATTTTAGTCACTTATTGAATTGTTTATTTGTTCCATGTCTCTGGACTGTGTCTGTTGGCTCCTCTCTATATTGCCAATGCTTGGCAATCAGTAGGCACTCAATACCTATTGTGAAAACACTGCCCTTGTATGAATGATGGTTTTATGGGAGGATCAGAAGCAAATGGGCTGGGCCAGTGTGGAGAGGAGAGAATGAGGAAAGGATACATAGAAGAAAGACAGTAGAGTCTGAGAGTCAGAAGTCAGAAGGAAGTTGGAAGGAACTGGGCCATTGTGATGCCCTCAAATAACTCTGGGTTTCCTAGAGTTTTCATATGGGGTGAGGGTTTATCTAAGAAAGTTTATCTGTGTGTCCAAGATGGTGATGCCAGAGAGCATCTAGGTTATCATGGCATGACCCTGTTCCATGGTTGGTGTGATGGAGAAATGGGTTTGCAAATGGTTGACTGATGTCAGATGGGCCGTGGTGCTTTGTGTCGTGTGGGTTCTGTTCCCTGTCTCCTTTCTCCTCTGCCTTCTTCCCACTGTTCTTGGGATGCAACTGTTGGCCCCATGCCTACCTCTCACATTGCAATTTCAGAAAATTCCTCACCACCACTTCACCACATGACAGTGAAGGCACATCAGTGAGGCCATTGAAGGAATCTGCTATATTTTCAGGGCAGTGTTCTGTGCACATGTCTAACCCCCAAACAACCCAGTGGAAGTTCCCCCTGAAAGGCTCTGGCATTGGTGCCCTGAGCAGACTCCTTGCTTCATGGTTGAATCCACTGACCCCCTGTTTTCAAAATGTGAAATGATCACTTGGGACAAAGTCAGTTGAGCTTGGCCAGTCCCTAGTGCCTGGGCACCATGCATTCTGCTGTGAAAGGAAGATGCTTGTTTTTCAGAATATATAAAAGGCGTCTGAATGAGTTGGGAGAAGTGGCTTTTCACCACTTTCAGGAGGGATAAATTGAATTTTTTAAAGGAGGCTTTTATTTTAGGGAGGCCTGGTTTGTACAGGGACTGTTTCTGAGTGACATAGAAAGCTAGTCTTGGAGACCTTCCACACTGGGTTCCTCCTGACCTATTGCCTGTCCAGGGGTGATGGGTAGTGTAGACAGCCAATCACTTCTTGGTCTCTGCCTGCACCCATCCCCACCCCACCATAGATTTATTTGGAGCCTTCATCCCATGGCTGACCAAAGCATGCCCAGAAATGAATGCACAGCCAGAGTGAAGATGTCTTTTGGTTGTGGCTTTCTGGAATTCAGAGCAGCTTCCTTAAAAATAATAGGGCTTATTGCCTCTAAGTGGGCGCTCCTCTCCAAAGTACAGATACTCCTATTTAGCTGCTGCTCATGTCTTCACCATGGCATCCACTGTCGCCAGCAGGCCTGATGCCCCTTTTAGCACACTGTTGCTTCCCTTAGGTCAGGGACCCTGTTGTGTGTCAAGCAAGCCATGTGATCCCACTTGGCAGCCATCCCAGGTCTGAGGGTCAACCTCACTCATCTTTCACTTTGAAGGCCTGTAGGAGCATAGTACCAAATTTTTGTCTTTATATTATTTCTTGTTTTTATTTAATATTTTCTTCTGTAGAAAAAAAATAAAAAGAAACCCATATATGGGCAGAATAGCATAGTGCCTCTCAAACAGGTAGATATGACTGGATTTCACTTTTAGAGATGTACTTGTGAAACCCTTATGAGTGACTTACATCTAATGTGATTCTGTACACATTTTGTTGGCATATACAAGGGACTCCTTAGGACCCCACAGGAATAATGATTAATCATAGCCAGAATTCACCAAAACAAATCAGAACGCATTTCCTTCCAAGGACTTCCAAATCTCTTGCATTCTTCCTTTCATCAGAACAACAGGTGGATTTGATCTGTGCAGTGGGTAGTTCAGAGATCTTTGAATAAATCAGAGCTTATTAAACAGAATGCCTAACCGATCTGAGTGTCTTTGACAAAGAACAAGACCTTTCCATGTGGACATGGCTGACTCCCTTTGTGGAAGTCAAAGAGAAGGTTATCACTGGTTAAGGGAAGGGAGAGAAAGGTTACCACTGGTTTTGCGTTTAACCAGCATTGGGTGGATGTGTGTTGGAGAGGGTGATGTTAGTGGCTGGGTTCTGATTGGTGGATGTAGGGATTTTATTCCCACACAAGTAGTATGTATTCCTATAGATTTATTATATTCCCCCACTTTCACATATAGGGGAAAGAATCAGACCTAATTTTGACAATTTTCTTTGCTAAAATATATGTGATTCCTTGGATATTGAAATCAGACATCACTCTGGAATTTGTGTTTTCTTCCTATTTTGGTAAATTTCACTTATTTCAGAGTTCAGAAATACCAAGTGTAAATTTAAGAGCAATGACATACCCTGTACTTTACTTCCAGCTTACCAGAACCATCTGATCACCTGCCCTCCCGCCACACCTGCTGGTCACCTGTTTGTCAGTTAGGTGATGAGGTTCCTGTCTGAAATCTAGAAGGGAGCTGGTGGGATGGGTGGAAAAGGGATGAGAGTCTAAGGAGCTGTTATATCTCTGATTGTGGCAACCCTCCCAAATCCTATGCTGCAGAGCTAAGAGGAAAATAATAACTGTCTATGGCACCACTAACTTGGCTTCTAAACCATGAGGTCAGAGAGAGAGAGATGGTGGCCACAGTTGTCATTCCTATACTGTGCTAAGCAGAAAAGATTTTTGTACTTGAAAAAAAAAAATCCAGAAACAGTTCCTGGAGGAGAGACCTGGATTGGTTACTCTTTAATGAATGAATAGAGTTTCAACAACTGGAGATAAGTCCAAGTTCAAGAAACAGTGTCAGGGCACCTGGGTGGCTCAGTTGGTTAAGTGTCTGCTTTCAGGTCAGGTCATCATTCCAGAGTCCTGGGATGGAGCCCCGCATCAAGCTCTCTGCTCAGCAAGGAGCTTGCTTCTCCCTCTGCCTCCTGCTCCCTGTGCTTGTGCTCTCTCCCTCTCTGTCAAATAAATAAATAAAATATTTAAAAAAATGAAGAAGAAGAAGCAGTGTCAGAAGAGGTAGAAGACAATGGTGACGTGGCCAAGACTCCAGCAGATATCTGAGGAGGATGGATAGAAGGTGAAGTCCTAGACTCCCAGGGTGGAGGGCACTATTGGCAGCCCAGCACTGGACTCAGGAATTTCATCAAGTGTGGTTGGCAGGTGGATTAACAGCAAAGCCACTGGCTCTCTGAGTGAGAAATAGGTGGGATCTCAAAACTCTTTCTTCATTGGATGTCACGTCGCATACTGGTAGCTCTGTTTCAGACCAATCTGTACAATAACGTCTGGGTCAGGCCATTTTTGAAATCAAGGTTGAAATCTTTAGCCTTCCTGCTGTCCACTGAGCCTGCTGACCTCTTCCTGGGCTGTCCCTCCCTCACACAGTAGGATCCCACTTCTATCTCAGCTCCAGTGCTGACAAGCTGTGACCTAGGTGTTCTCACCTTCATGGGCCCTGACATCCCCACCTGGGGGCTGGAAGTGATGACAGTCGTGACTCACAGCCAAGTACAGGAACCTCATGGTCTGCTATGGATACATGCTCTCCTTTCCAGCTGAGGGACCCTCTGCCTCCAGAAGGAAAGGAGTGAAGATCACATTGGGCGATAGTTGGCATGGGCTCACTCAATTCATAGTACTTCCTCAACCAAACAGGCCATATTTCTTAGAATCTCAGGAAATAGAAATACATGTATAAATTTAAATACATATGCATGTATTTAATGCTTATTCAAGATAGTTTTAAAGACTTTAAAGTTTTAGGTTTATAAAAAGTGGGTGGGAAACACCATACACCCTTTCACTTCCACCTCCCAGTGTCCCCTTCTGGTAACAACTTGCGTTTCTGTAGTGTATTTGTTACAAATGATGAACATAAAATGATGCAACATTATTAACTAAACTGTGGTTTACCGTAGAGTTTGCTCTTGGTGACATACAGGTCCGAGTTTTGTCAAGTGCATGTGTCATGTATACACCATTATGGTATCCTGCAGAATAGTTTCCCTGACCTAGAGATCCTGTGTTCTGCCTCTTCATCCCTCTGTCCCCACCCCCAACCTCTGGGAACCACTGATCCTCTTATTGTCTCTATAGTTTTACCTCTTCCAGAATGTCACATAGTTGGAACCATAGAGTAGTCTTCAGTGTCTTTCACTTAGCAATATACACTTAAGATTCTTCCGTGTCTTTCTGTCAATAGCTCATTTCTTTTTAACGCTGGATAGTATTCCACTGTGTGGATGTACCACAGTTTGTTTATCCATTCACCTCCTGAAGGACATCACAGTTTCTTCCAAGTTTTGACAATTAAGGATAAAGCTGCTAAGAACACATATATGTAGGTGTTTAAGTTTTCAGTTCATTCACGTAAATACCAAGAAGTACAACTGCTGGATTGTATGGTAAAAGTATATTTAGTTTCATAAGAAATTGCCAAACTGTTTTCCAAGGTAACTGTACAGTTTCACATTTGCACCAGCAATGAATGAGTTCCCATTGCTCCACAACCTCACCATAATTTAGGGTTATCAGTGTTTGGGATTTTGGCTATTCTAATAGATGTATAGTGGTACCTTATTGTTGTTTTAGTTTTCGGTTCCTTTTTTAAAAAATTTTCTTCCTTAAATTTAATCATCATGTAAAGAAACTTAATCTAAGACATATTCCATTAGATCAGATTTGCAAGTAAAATGCTAAGAATTATATGTTATAGTGCTGGACCATCAGATTCAATTAAATTTTTCTACTCTAAGGAAATTGGCCATAGGTTTAAGACTCAACCTATTCTTTTTTTTTTTTAATTTAATTTAATTGTGTGTGTGTGTGTTCCAAAATTCATTGTTTATGCAACTACCCAGTGCTCCATGCAATATGTTCCCTCCTTCATACCCACCACCAGGCTTCCCAACCCCCCACCCCCTTCCTCTACAAAATCCTTGGTTTGTTTCTCAGAGTCCACAGTCTCACATGTCTCCCCCTCTGATTTCCCCCATCTCACTTCTCCTCCCCACCTCCCCATGTCCTCCATGTTATTCCTTATGCTCCACAAGTAAGTGAAATCTTATGATAATTGTCTTCCTCATCTTGACTTATTTCACTCAGCATAATCTCTTCCTGTTCCATCCATGTTGATAGAAAAGTTGGGTATTCATCCTTTCTGATGGAGGCATAATACTCCATTGTATATATGGACCATGTCTTCTTTGTCCATTTGTCTGTTGAAGAGCATCTTGGCTCTTTCCACAGTTTGGTGACTCTGGCCATTGCTACTATGAACATCAGAGTAGAGATGGCTCTTCTTTTCACTACATATGTATCTTTGGGGTAAGTACCCAGTAGTGCAATTGCAGGGTCATAGGTAAAATCTAGTTTTAATTTCTTAAGGAATCTCCACACTGTTTTCCAAAGTGGCTGCACCAACTTACAATCAGTGTAAGGGGGTTCCCCTTTCTTCACATCCCCTCCAACACTTGCTTTTCACTGTCTTGTTAATTTTGGCCATTCTAACTGGTGTCAGGTGGTATCTCAATGTGGTTTTGATTTGAATCTCCCCAATGGCTAATGATGATGAACATTTTTTCATGTGTCTGTTAGCCATTTGTATGTCTTCTTTGGAGAAGTGTCTGTTTATGTCTTCTGCCCATTTTTTGACATGATTATTTGTTTTGTGTGTGTTGAGTTTGAGGAGTTCTTTATGGATCTTGGATATCAACCCTTTGTCTGTAGTGTCATTTGCGAATATCTTCTCCCATTCCTTGGGTTGCCTCTTTGTTTTATTGACTGTTTCCTTTGCTGTGCAGAAACTTTTGATCTTGATGAAGTCCCAAAAGTTCATTTTCGCTTTTGTTTCCTTTGCCTTTGGAGACATATCTTGAAAGAAGTTGCTTTGGCCAATGTTGAAAAGGTTACTGCCTATGTTCTCCTCTATGATTTTGATGGATTCCTGCCTCATGTTGAGGTCCTTTATCCATTTTGAGTTTGTCTTTGTGTATGGTATAAAAGAATGGTCGAGTTTCATTTTCTAGACATAGCTGTCCACTTTTCCCAGCACCATTTATTGAAGAGACTGCCTTTTTTCCACTGTATATTTTTTCCTGCTTTGTTGAAAATTATTTGACCATAGAGTTGAGGGTCCATATCTGGGTTCTCTACTGTGTTCCACTGGTATATATGTTTGTTTTTGTGCCAGTACCATGCTGCCTTGGTGATCACAGCTTTGTAGTAAAGCTTGAAATCAGGCAACATGGTGCCCCCAGTTTTTTTTTTTTTTTCTTTTTTAACATTTCCTTGGCAATTCAGGGTCTCTTCTGGTTCCATACAAATTTTAGGATTGTTTGTTCCAGCTCTTTGAAAAATTTTTATGGGGATGACTTTGAAAGTATAGATTGTTTTTGGTAGTATAGACATTTTAACAATGTTTATTCTTCTGATCCATGAGCATGGAATGGTCTTCCATCTTTTTGTGTCTTCAATTTCTTTCATGAGTGTTTCGTAGTTCCTCAAGTACAGATCCTTTACCTCCTTGGTTCAGTTTATTCCTGTATCTTATGGTTCTTGGTGGTATAGTAAATGGAATCGATTCTCTAATTTCCCTTTCTATATTTTCATTGTTAGTGTATAAGAAAGCAACTGATTTTTGTACATGGATTTTGTATCCTGCCACATTACTGAGTTGTTGTATGAGTTCTGGTAGTTTGGAGGTGGAGTCTTTTGGGTTTTCCATATAAAGTATCATGTCATCTGCAAAGAGAGAGAATTTGACTTCTTCTTTGCCAATTTGAATACCTTTTATTTCTTTTTGTTGTCTGATTGCTGTTGCTAGGACTTCTAGTACTATGTTGTTTCAATTCCTTAAAGGCATATGATATTAAGCAGCCTTTCCTATATTTATATGCCATTTATATACCTTCTTTTGTTAGGTATCTATCCAGGACTCTTGCCCATCTTTTAATCGGGTTGTTCATTTTCTTATTGTTGAGTTTTAAGAGCTCTTTTTATACTTTGTCTAATAGTCTTTTGTCAGATAGTCTTTTACACATATTTTCTCCCAGTCTGTGGTTTGTCTTCTCATTCACTTGACAGTATCTTTTACTGAGAAGAAGTTTATAATTTTAAGGAAATCCAACATATCAATTATTTTTTTCATGGATCATACCTTTGGTGTTGGATATAAAAAGTTATCCCTCAAACCAAGGTCACCTAGATATTTCCTTACATTATCTTCTAAAAATTTTAAAGTTTTGAATTTTATGTTTAGGTCTGTGATTCATTTTGAGGGTGTTTTTTTTTTTTTGTGAAAGGTGTAATGTCAATGTGTGTGTGTGTGTGTGTGTGTATATATATATATATATATATATATATATATATATTTTTTTTTTTTTTAGTTCTTTACATATAGATGTCTAGTTCCAGCACTTTGGGTTAAAAAGGATGCTCTTTGCCGTTAAATTTGTCTTTGTTTCCTCCTCAGAGATCGGTTGACTATATTCGCATGTGACTATTTCTGAGTTCTTGATTGTGTTCCATTAGTCATTAATCCATTAACTTTCTGTTCTTGCACCAATAGCACACTTTCTTAATCAGTATTGCTTTATATTAAGTGTTGCCATCAAGTTGTATCAATATTCTTTGTTCTTCTATAGTATTATGTTGACTATTTTGGGTCTTTTGTCTCTCTATATAAGCTTTGGAATCAGTTTGTTGGTATTTGTGAAATTATTTGCTGGGGTTTTGATTGGGGTTGCATTGAGTTTGTAGATCAAGTTGAGAACTGACATCTTAATAATATTGAATCTTCCTATCCATAAACAAGGAATATCTCTATATTTATTTAGTTCTCTGATTTCCTTCATCAGAATTTTCTAGTTTTCTCCATATAGATCTTGCACATGTTTTATTAGAATTATACTTATGTAGTTCTCTGTTTTGGGTACTACCGTAAATGAAACTGTGTTTATAATTTCAACTTCCAATTGTTTATTACTTGTATATAGGAGAACAGTATAATTTTGTACATGAACTTTGTGTCCTGCAGTCTTGCTATAATCACTTATCAATACCTGGAGTTTTGTTTTTGTTTTGATTCTTTGTGATTTCTTGCATTTAGCCTCTGAATAAAGACAATGTATTTCTACCTTCCCAAATCTGTGTGCCATTTATTTATTTATTTATTTATTTTTGTCTTGTTGAATTGACTTGGACTTCCAGTATGATGTCAAATAGGAATGGTGAGCAGGGACATCCTTGCCTTGTTCCTGCTCTTACGGGGAAAGCATCAAGTTTCTCATCATTACTTTTACCTTTAAATCCTCCATGTGATATAGGGTTATAGGTGCTCTACCTTTATTCCCTTGCCATCCACTTTTCTTTGTAAGGGCTTTCTCTGGTTACAGAGCAGATTCAGTCCATTCGCAGGAAAGACCAGGAATACTGGGGGTTATTAAAGTACCTATTTTCTCACCATTAAGCATGATTTTAGCTGTAGAGTTTTTGTCGTTGTTCTTTACCAGGTTGAGGGGTTTTTCCCCCATTCCTAATTTGATAAGAGGTTTTGTTTTGTTTTGTTTTGTTTTCACCATGAATGGATGTTAGCTTTTGTCAGATGCTTTTTTTTTGCATTTATTAATATGATCATATGATTTTTCTTCTTTGGCCTGTTGATGTGAAGGATTACAGTAATTGATTTTTAAATGTTGAACCAGCCTCTGTACCTATAATAAATCTTACCTGGCCATGATGTATATTTTTTATACATTTTTAGATTGGATTTGCTAATATTTTATTCAGAATTTTAAAATCTGTGTTCATGAGAGATATTTTGTAGTTTTCTTACAAATTTCTTACAATTCTTTGTCTGGTTTAGTAGTAGGATAATACTGGCCTTTTAAAATGAGCTAGAGAGTATTCTGTGTACTTATATTTTTTGGAAGATATTATGAAGAATTGGTATAATTTCTTCCTAAAATATTAATATAATACACTGGTGAACCAACCTGAGCCTGGAGCCTTGTCTTTTAGAAGGTTATTAATTATTAATTCAATTTCTTTAATAGATACAGTCCTATTCATATTATCTGTTTCTCCTTATGTGAGTTTTGGTAGATTTTATCATTCAAGACATTGATCCATTTTATGAGTTATCAGTTTGTAGGCAAAGGTTATTCATGATATCCTTTCATTATTCTTTTGTGTCTCTGAGATCAGTGGTGATAGCCTCTCTTTCTGATATTAGTGATTTGTGGCTTCTCTCTTTTTTTTTCTTATAACATGCCTAGATATTCAATTTTAATGATCATTTCAAAGGTTTTTTGTTTACTGTTTTCCAGTTTTCTTTTTCTGCCATTTATTTTTGCTCTAATTTTTTTTTTTAAAGATTTTATTTATTTATTTGACAGAGAGAAATTACAAGTAAGTAGAGAGGCAGGCAGAGAGAGGAGGAAGCAGGCTCCCTGCTGAGCAGAGAGCCCGATGCGGGACTCGATCCCAGGACCCTGAGATCATGACCTGAGCCGAAGGCAGCGGCTTAACCCACTGAGCCACCCAGGTGCCCTATTTTTGCTCTAATTTTATTATTTCTTTCCTTCTGCTTACTTTGGATTTAATCCATTTTCCTTTTTCTGGTTTCCTAAAGTGAAAGCTAAGATGATTGACTTAGAATCTTTCTTCTTTTCTAATACATGCACACAATGTTATAAAACTCCCTCTAAGTACTTGTTTTTGCTGCATCCCACAAATTTTGATAAATTTTTTATTCATTTTAATTTTACTTAAAACCCATGTAAAATATAGAAAAGCATCAAGATAATTTAATGTATTCTGTGTTATCACCAACAAGAACTGACTTTGTCAGTAACCTTTCATCTTGTCTCTTTTTAGTAAAAGCCAGCACAATACTACATGTGATATGGATGTACTGTCCTTGTCACCAGTCCTAATCACTCCCGGCCCACCATTCCCAGGAACAACTACCATCATGAACGTGGTGGGTTCAATGACAACCTCAATTTGTCTTACATCAACACTATGAACCCCACAGTGCTAGAAAGAAGAGCAGTCAGTAGAGAAGATAACAGAAACAGGATTCAGAGTTCTCTAGTCTGGAATACAGAGATGTCTATTCATGCACAATGCATCTGTCTTAGTCTGGGTTCTTCTAGAAGCAGGCCCAGGGTCAAGGATTTAAGAACAAGTCATTTGTTTAGCATGCAGCTCATGGAGCAGCAAGTTAGACAAAAAAGGAAAGAGCACCAGGAGAGGACACATCATCAGGACAGTTGTAACTGGCGAATGGAGACCTGGCCCTCTGGGGATATGCGAGGCAGCACAGAGCACACATGAGACGTGAAGAAGTGAGATGCACCATAGCTCCCATCAAACAGTGACTGAGAGGGCCTCTGGGGTCCACTGAGCTCCTAGAATTTCTGACCATGGACAAAGTTGGCTCCAACAGCCAAAAAGGGCCCTTGGGCACAAAGGTGCAGGTGCTGGCAAACAGAAGTCAAGCAGGTATACTATGGTTAAGGGAGAGGATGTGGTTCACCCACTGACAGCACCTGTTAAAACCTCTCATTAAACATCACTTTGCTAATGCTTAGCTTATTTAATAATTATGGAAAAAAGAAAAAGAAAAAAGAAAAAGCATGTGCTGTGTGCAAGTTCCTGGGATCTTGTTCCATCCTTGTGAGAACGCTGCAAGGACAGGGGTGTTATCTTTTCCCTGTTGTCCAGATCTGGGAAATGAGACTGGCCAGGCTACAGTGCTCAGCACTGGCCAATGACTCACCTGTGCGCTCAGAGACTGTAGCGCCACTAACCCTTAAGAACATTCAGGAAGGGAAAAGCTACAGTGTCAAAGGAAGCTTATTTTGAGCCAACTTTTAGAGAGCAGCATACAGTGAATGCTGGGAGCCTTTTAATTAAACATTGAAAAGCACAGGAGCTTGAAAGTAAGTTGCTTCAATGGGAAAGCTAATATTTACAGATTAAAAAACATTTAAAAGTCTGGAAATGCAGGTCTCTCATTAGAGGTGATATAATCACCAAATTCTCGTTTCCTAGCAATAGCGGCCAAGATGTTAATTCTCAGTTCACAGTTTGCCTTTAGGCAGGTCTTGGATATGGGTTTGGTTGCTGACTGACGCTGTTGCCAAGGGACACGTCTTCAGGTGTTCTGTTGGAGGAAGTGTTCTGCCATGGAGTTACCCTTATTCTCTGCATTCAGGTGACTTAGGTGGGGCTTTGAGCAGCAAGTGATGGGAGGGAGGCTACCCTTTATGTGACCTTGACTCATTCTACCAGAATGTCTGCCTGTGGGGAAATCTCCTGGGCTAAAAAACAAAAAGACTTCAGTTTAGCCCCTAACCAGCTGTCAGACTTTGAACAAGTCCACGGAACTCTCTGGATTTACTGATTTTAGTCCATCCTGCTCAGCTCTAATAGTGCATGACAAACAGGTGACTACATGTCTGGAGTCCACGTCCAATGCTTTGTATGCATTTGTGGTGCTCAGTGTCTGCCACTAGTTCATGTCCCCTTGCATCATTAAGTGGGATCCCCCCAGGCCAAGCCTGGTGGTTCACTATAGGGCTCCATTGTTCGATATCCTCCCTGTGACTTGGATGAGGGCACTGAAAGCATGCACATCCATCTATGGATCCCATAAAGCTGGAAGGGTGGGCAAAAATTGCCTTGTTGAATTATTTAAGGCAGTTGTAGCTTCTATAAGAGGCAAGACCTCAAATTTCAGGGTCTGAGCACCATGGAAGGTCCTTCCTTACTCTTGCAAGGTCTGATGCAGTATCCAACAGGCACCCTTCCATACAGTGACTCAGGGAACTAGGGATCTCTGTCTTCAACTCACCAACTGTTGGGACCTCAAGCATTCCTCTCCAGCTGGCAGATGGAGAAGGAGAAATGGTGGAGGACCACAAGGGAAATTTGAAAGGGCCAGACTTATAAGTGGTGTCTATCACTTTTTCCCATGTGTTATTGGCCATATCTTACTATATGGGCCCACATTGAAGGTGAAGTGAGTGGGCATGAGTTTTGCTGCAATTATAGCCCAGTCTGCTTCAGTTATGTGAGAGCAGAAGCAGGATTCACAAAGGTCTGAGAGCCTATTATAAGGGGGCATATCTTAAAAGATGAAATTTGGTGGAGATTAATATCTGAAGTCAAGCTCTTGGTTTGGGGAAAGGCTTTCTATAGAAGTATGAGATGGAGAAGATGTGACTTATAAGCATCACACTTGTAAGTGGCTCTTAGCTTCTTTGGGTCGCATATACTGAGCAGTTAATGTGTGTCAAGTACTATGTCAAGTCTTTGTGGCAGGTGATGTACTGGGCATTTGCATGCATTCTCTCATTTTCATAGCCACCCTTGGAGTTGACAGTCCCCTCATCCTCACTTTACAGATCAAGAATATAGGACTCAAGGAGATCCTTGAAAACCCTGTTCTGCAGGGGAAGCTGGATGCCTGTGCTGTTTGGTCTGGAGAAAGGGCATTTGGGTGGCACTCCATCTGCTTGAATGAATGAGAGTCTCAGGGGATTATTTTTTAAGAGCCCTGAGCAGTAGGGCCAGGGCCTGAAAGGTGCTGTTCAGGGAGGCCAAGTTATGTTCTGTATAAGAAAGAGCACGTTTTGCTTTTTTTATTTTTAATACAGAGACAGAAAGATGGCAGGTTCGCTATTAGTGGGAGTTCTGGGGCCAAAGCTGGGCGTGCTTTGCTAGTGGTGTTTTGAAGGAATTCAAACACCCCTTGGAGGTGATGATATTTCTCAATGATGCTGCTCTAGGACACCCCAGTGGTGGATGGTCCACTTTTCCTTTACACCCTCACCATGCCCTTAAAAGAGCCTTGTTATTGTCCTTGGGACACATTACTTACTTAATTTCTGAAGTAGATTCAATGTACCTTCAAAGGCTTTTGAATGAATGAATGAATGAATGTTGGTTTGGATGGTAGGGGCAAGTGATTTCTTGGGTTCCTGCCAACCCCAGGATTTCATACTTCCATGCACAAAATGAGCCCCCCTCCTCCCAGCACTAACCAGTGCATTTAGCTCCTCCTGCCCTTGCTGGTTCTGAGTCCTTGGGAAGGTCTACTGAGTCCAGAGGGAGGTCACCTCCTCTTCTCCAAATGCAGGGTCTGGAGTCACCACCAAACCTGCACAGGCCAGGATGGCAGGACCTAGTCCCCAGACCCTCAGCTCATGGCTAGACACAGTGTCAGACTCAGTGTTTTGAGATTATTTTCTCATTACTAATAATAGAGTCTGTACTGATATTGGCCACGTATTGGATACTTATTATGTGCAAATAACAATTGGTTACTTTGCACAACCTCTTTTAAATAGTTTTTTATAATCTACATTATTTTTGGTAATTTTATTTTATTTTTTTCAGTGTTCCAAGATTCATTGTTTATGCACCACACCTAGTGCTCCATGCAATATGTACCCTCCACAATACCCATCACCAGGCTCACCCAACCCCCATTCCCCTCTCCTCCAAAACCCTCAGTTTGTTTCTCAGAGTCCACAGTCTCTACATTTTCTAACATAAGAATAGAGTCTTCGGTTTCAGAGAAAATACATGGCAGATCCTGGATGCAAGCCTGGGGTCTTCCCTAGGGCCGCGTTTTCCCTGCAGGATGTCACACAACTTCTCCGAGCTTCCGTGAACTCACAGCATCAGACAGATCATGATCTGCCCTTTCTCCCCAGAAACAGCCTTTAATGGTTCCCCAGGTCAAAGTTGCATTTGTGCCAATGGGTAATTGGATAACGCCCCACCATTATGGTAAGGGGTATGAGGTTGGACTTGGACCACCTTTGGGTCCAATCTAGGCCTCACCACCTAGCAGCATGTCTCCCCAAAGTGACATTCATACCAGTCACATAGGCAGTTGTCAAGGATTCGGTCAGATAAACTATGCAGAGCCACTCAGCACAGTCCTGCCTCCTCACAAGTTCTCCATAAATTGTTAGTATTGGAGCAAGAGTGAAAGGCTGGAAGGCATTTCTCCTCTTCTGATCTTTTCTTATTTTTTTAAGATTTAAGTATTTCATTTTTTTTTTAAATTTTAATTCCAGTGTCATTAACATACAGTGTTATAGTAGTGTCAGGTGTACAGGGTAGTGATTCAACACTTCCATAGTGGAGTAAAAGCCTCACGTCCTGGGAGGGAGTCACAACAGAGTGGCCGTCCTTCAGCCCTCCCTATGTGGACAGCCCTGGGTTGAATACGGCAGGGACTCTGTCCATATTACCCAGGATCCCCTGAAGGCAGAGCCTGAAATAAGGACTCATGTGGTTTAGGAGGGGATCGGTGGCAAGAACCTAAAGTGAAGGGAGAGACAAGTGAGGCAAGAAGGAGAGGGCCCCTATCGAGGGAGCAGTGTCGAGTGCGCTGTGCAGGAGAAAAGGGGCTCCACGGTTCTCGGGCTGGGTACAGCATCTTGTGAAGCTGTCCCTTGCAGGGAGGGCTGCAGGGAGAGTTCTCCAGTCCCTACCCCCATAGCTGAGGCCCACTTCTCTGCACTTCCAGGGCCTAAACAGCCTTGCTAGGCTTTAGGAGAGCCCAGAGCAGAAGGCTGACGGCTGTTGCTTAGCGCTGGGGGTGGTCCCTCTGCCTGGAGACCTGGGTTGAGCCCCTGGTCACAGCTGAAATAGAGGGCTCAAGGGTCTGCTGACCTCCCTGCCCGGGGTGGGGGGGTTAGAGGGGGCTTAGCAGCTGCCTTTTCAGGAAGCTCACCCAGAGGGTGGCCTAGGCTGGGGCCTTGAATCAGCAACTGGGAAAAGCCTTGGCCTTCCTCAGGAAAATAGAAGGTCTCAGGTTTTCCCAGGCAGGGTGCCCTGCCCAGCCAGATGCCCAGGCCTGGGGCTCGTGCCCTTAATTCTGCCAGTGTTCCCACACCATGGATTGTCTTGCTGTCCTTGAGCTTGCACGTTCTACCAATTCCAGAGATGAGATGAGATGAGATGAGATGGCAGATGAGATGAATGAGAACCTCTTCCTGGCCTGCCACATTGAGGGACAGGGGAGGACTGTATTTCTACCGTAGGCTCTCTTGGGAGTCCCGCCTTCCTACCCCTGTCCTATGGCAAGAGGTTCAAACTCTGGCCCTGGAAGCATTGTCAGGCAGGCAGACGGCATTACAGGAGCTCTCTGTGTTGAAATTTTATTGGAAAGAAACATTAACTAGAAAATAAGGGGAAATGAAATGCCTTTCTTTTTATTATTGTTATTATTTTAATTTTTAGAGAGAGAGAGGGTGTGGGGCCTGGAGGGGGAGTCCTGGGGGAGGAAGGAGCTGAGGACGAGGGGGTGAATCCCAAGCAGCTCCATACCCAGCATCGAGCCCGACACAGGGCTCGATCTCACAACCCTGAGATCATGACCTGACCCCAAATCAAGGGTTGGTTGGATGCTTAACCAACTGAGCCACCCAGGTGCCCCAAAATACTTTTTTTTTTAATAACCTTCATATTCATTCATTCATTCATTCATTCACTCATTCATTCATTCATATATTATTTCTTGAGCATCCTCACTTTTTCCAAAAGAACAGAGCTCAGGGGTCCAGTCCTCAAGGCCTAAACAGTCTGGAGAGAGGAGGCAGAGGTGTGGGTCAGTTTGAAAAGAACCAAAGTTGTGGTTCAAAGGAGCCGTGTCTCTGCAGGCTAATGAGATCATAACACACGCCCTTCCTCTGGCTCACGAGAGTTTAGATGATGAATCTTCAGATGACGTGATGGGGATCCCTTCCACTGAACAGTAAACTGGCTTCACCTCTAACGTTCAGACAGTGGCCAACACGCAACATCCAAATTCAAGGCAGCTCTCAGTGACAGACAAGGTTGCATCCCCGATGCTTGTTCGGTGTTCTTTCCACCCTCACTGCCAATATGCTCCCCATTCTGGTGCCATCTCCCCGGCCCTGTAATGAGCAATGAGAAATCTTACTGTGGGGAGGAAAAGAAGGTGGAAGGGAGATAAAGAGGAGTGTGCACAGAGGAAGGAAGCCCTCCTTCTGTGCATTGTCATTTGTCACAACCTGTATCAGAAGGTTGTCATCTCTGCACGTGCCCACACTTCTCCTCTCTATATGGTAAGTTCCACCTATCATAGGACACCACTAGCTCACAGAACACTTTTGTGCAGACTGGAGAAAAGTGCCCCTTGTGCTAGTCACAGCCTTGTGGTCATTGGCCTAGCAAGCAAATGGCACCTTGGTTCATATTTTTTTCAAGATTCCTTTTAGAGGTGACTTCTGGGGTTCAGGCTCATGTTCTTTTTTTTTTTTTTTACCCTGGTGCTGATTACCTGGATGTGTTCACTTTGTGAAAATTCATCAAACATGCAACTTATGATTTACATACTTTCCTAAATGTATGTGCTACTTCAGCGACATTTACAAAAACATTAAAAGAATAAGAGAATATATCTTTTAAAGATACTCTCTTCTGCATTTTGGCTTGGCAAGGGCAGCCAGGGGCCTTTGTGCATCGCACATCCTACACAAAAACAACTCTGCATGCCTGCCTCAGCCTTACTCAATGTCTTATGTCTCAGGTGGGCTTCCTGAAACATAAGGCCTGGCCTTATGCCTGGCCTCCAGCAGGTCATCTTGTTAATGGGTGTCTTCTTGATCTATTCATCAGTTGTATTGAGCCTCTGTAGCCCTCTGAGTAGAGACAGCTCTTTTTCTCCTTCATTGCCACTGACAACTCAGCTGTGTGGCCCAGTGGAGAGGTCACTTGTGCAAACTAGAGAATTTTGTCACTTGCGCTAATCCTGTTTCTGCAAGAGCAAATGAAAGGTTGGCCAGTAGTTCCCTGCATAAGACATTTTGAATGATTGCTGCAAATGCTTGTAGGACTGGGAGATTCTCAAGGTCATTGGGGAGGTTGCATTTTCAGCTGTTGATAAATAACTTTTAACTGGTTTGTTAGTGACTCCATCCCTTTCTGAGCTGTTTTCCTCTTCCCTGCACACCTGCTTTAAGAGTGGACTACATGCTCTTTGTCATGTAACTGGAAGGAAATCAGATTTTGGCTCATGGGGGTTTGTTTTTGTGTTTGTGTTTGTGTTTTTGTGGGTTTTTTGTTTGTTTGTTTGTTTTGCTTCCTAGCAATGCTCAAATGGGCTTTCAGGTCCAGTAAAGATTTACCAAGAGCAGCCCTCCCCATCCTTATTTGCTTTTCCTGACATCCTCAGTTTGTGCACATGCATAAGACAGGATTCTCTGTGTGGCTATTTTCAGGAGCCCAGACCACATCTCATCACTGCGCAAGAACATAATTTAAAGAAGCCCAGCTCTGCTCTAGGGAAGCATTGCGTATGAGAGATAAGATGCTCGGGGCTTATCCCACAAGTGCAATAGTTTATTTCAACCACAGACCAACAGTTGAGATGCCAAGGGGAAGAGATGTTGTACTTTTTAAAGAACAGGGTTAGAATTTTCCAAGGGGGTTATGGTTTATCAAAGATTCACATCAGAACCTACTATCTGGCCATCAGGTATCAGGCTCCCAGCAGTATTTCTGTCTTAATTGTATTTACTGTTGTCAATGGCAAAGTTAAAAAAAAAAAAAAAGGAAAGCATGGGGCTGATGTGGGATCTGAGGGGTGTGTGTGTGTGTGTGTGTGTCTGTCTGTCTGTCTGTGTCTGTCTTGGGGGAGGTGAGGTGCTAGGATGACATATCATTAGGCAGGAGAGTGTTGAGAGAGGTGGGATACTCTGGATGCTTAGCTGGAAAAATTGAGGTACTTGGTGGGGCTGGGAAATAAGCAGAGGACAGCAGTTGACCCACAGGGAGAGGACCCACTAGGAGCCTTAAGCTCTACCCATCCACAGGACATCATTGATCGGCTATAGCTAGATTCCTTGTGTCACACACCCTGATCCAGCTCTTTGGAGAGAGAACAAGCTGATGCACGCAAGGAACATGCTGTCCACCACCAGAGTCCTTTGGGAGCCTGACCAAGTTTGGGAGGTCCTTGGCTTCTGGTCTTAAATGAAAAACTGCTTAATGTCCCAGGAGGCATAAGGAGTGGTGGGTGGCAGTGGGTTATGGTGACGGAGAGAAGGCTAGAGACAGGTGGTGAGCCTTCAGGTTCTGATTGAAGCAATTTTGCAACAGTCACTTTAGATGCTCTCCACGTGCCCGAGTCCCATGTTTCTTTTATGCAGGACCCCTGCATGCTCTCACTCCCCTCTGAGCTGCTCCTTCTCCCCAGCTCACATGCAGGCCCTGTTTTGTCCCTGTCCAATGGGGGCATCAAAAACCTACTCAGGAGAGGGATTTGAGGGGCTGAGAGGGTTCCTAGGCTGCCCCGTCTGCCTTAAACAAGACTAAAAATATACCTGAAGGCTTCACTTACCGCAAAGCATTTGGAAGAAGGGTCACCACCACCATGGACAGGGCCTTTTCCATTTTACAAGCCGCTCTCTCCAAATGTTTATGAATTACTCCTTTCAGAAATCTGATCACCTTGGTAATATTACCATCTCCTAGTTCAAAAGGCAGAGATGCTGGAGATTACCAAGTGTACTCAAGGCCCATGATTTAGAGACAGCTCTGATGTAATTGAATATTTATGGACCCACACGGTGGGGACAGGTTTGGCAGCCTCCTTGTGCACTTTCCGACCATCTAGGGAGTCAACTGTTACCGGGTCAGTGAACAGAAGATGCATCAATGTTGTGGGGTCCCCAGCCTGTGACCCTCTGATTCATGATGGATTAAAGGTTCATGGAGGGCATCTTTTGCACTGGTCACTTATTTCCTGTTTTGTAAAACGATTTCTAGGTAATTCAGGACTATAAGGTAGAATATGGGGGGGGGGGGCAGGGTCTTGATTACAATATGAGACTTATAGAATCTGTCATTGTTTTCATTGGAAGCCAGACAAATAACGGGGTATGAATACAGTTGGTATGTCAGTAGCTGGTGGACAAACTGCTTCAAAAATATGATTAATGGGGGACTCTGTTGATTAAACATCTGACTCTTGATTTTGGCTCAGATCATGAGCTCACGGTTGTGACACACTCAGCAAAGAGTCTGCTTGAGATTCTTCCTCTCCCCAACCCCTGCTCTCATGCTCTCTCTCTCTCTTTCTCTCTCAAATAAATAAATGAATAAATATTTTTTAAAAATGTGATTAGGGTGTCTTGGCAGTTTAGTCAGTTAAGCATCTGCCTTTGGCTCAGGTCATGATCCCAGGGTCCTGAGATCGAGCCTCACATCAGGCTCCCTGCTCAGTGGGGGGAGCCTGCTGCTCCTTCTCTCTCCACCCCCGCTCATGCTCTCTCTCTCCCTCTTGCTCTCTCTCTCAAATAAATAAATAAAATCTTTAAAACAATTAAAAATGTGATTAATAGCATCGGTGTAGGAGGGGTCCTCTATGGCATGTCTGCACTCGACTGTCAAGCAAGTTCAACATTTTCCCAAATGACAGTGGATTAGAAACATCAAGCCATAAAACATTTCAGCAAAGACCTAAAAGGTGTGATTATCACATTTGCAAGAGACCCGAGGGTTGTGGTGGTAGCCACAATGTGTAACGAAGGACCAGGATGTCAGGCTGTCTCCACAGCCCGCAGATGGAGGAGATCAAATTTAATTGGTATAAGTGCAGAGTCCCACACAGATGCCCCGAGACCCATGATGTGAGTGGGGGATGGTGAACTCTGGCTGAAGAGCACTCTCTATAGAGTGGACCTTCTGGTTTGGTTCATGTTCCTGCCGTCGATGTGGCTGAGGATGTGCGTTCCTAGAAAGAACCCAGGTGATAGCTTTGCTGTCAGACCTCCTTCTCTTCTTACCCCCCAACACTTGCTCTGTGTGCCTTGTTATCAGCAAGAAGACTTTTATGCCCCCTTGAATTTTGCTTCCTCGGATCTCGGGCTTGTTCCTGAGTCCAGTATTTATAAGCAGAATGGAACCACTATTGTTGGTCACTGAATGACTGGCCGTGAGGAGAACTCAGCCCCGTGGAGTTGGGATCCTGGTAGAAAAGAGGGAGGGGGAGTAGGCAGCCAATAATGTCAGCAACTCTAAGATTCTCTAGTTCTTTTTTATTTTCCGTAGTGCCTACTGCAGTGTTGGGTCATTGGTGGGTCAATTAATTAACGACTTCTTCATCTTTCTCCCTCATGGCGTTCTCTGGTCATGGCTCTGTGCTCAGCTTGAGCACAGAACAAGCTGAAAATGCCTGGGACTCAGTGACCCAGGAACAAACCTCCCTAGTGTTGTACAGGGTTTGTAGATAAATTACACCACCTTCTCTGTGTCCTTGTGGAACAGTTCAGAGGTGACTCAATATCACCTCTCAGAGTATCCTTGGTGGGGTTGCCCACTGAGGTCACAAGCTGGGGACTGAACCCTTTCCCCCCACCCTGTCTTCACTTCCCTGCTGTCTTCCTGCTGCTTCCTGTCACCACTCTCCAAATCAACTCCTTATCTGGTGGTCAGCTTCTGGAGGAACCCCCATGAAGATAGAGGCCAAATAACTAGAACTATATTAGTTGGGTGATGAAAATGACAAGTGTTACCATCACATATCAATTCCTTCAGTGACGTTGAGTAGGCACCTGTTGAATGCAAGAATCTACACTGTGGATTGGGCATTCTTACACAAAACTTTGAGTTTATAGTGCCTGAGGAAGGTCAAGTTTGCATGTCCCACCCTGCAAGTTCTCTACACTGCCAGGGAGCACAGAGTCCCCTGAGAATCCTGCCTTCTGCTCTTCTTCTCCATCTTTATTCGTAAAACTGTTTCTTAACTTTGAAGGAGAAATCCTTAGGAAAAGAGACTCAGTAGGATGCTATTTCTTTGGACCAACAGTTAGCAAGCCTTTTGGGGAATGTGTTTGTTCCTTGGCAGAGCAAGCCTCCATTCCATTCTTCACACCCTGCCACATTGTCTTAAGATAACCAGCATTTCAGTAGCCCGGATGGTCCCTCCACAGCTAGGAGTGGTTCAGAAATCCTCTGTCCACCTACAAATCCCAAACCCTGATCACAGGGCAAGGCAAGTTGGTGGGAGCAGGAGTGGCCGTGGGCAGTGACTTCAGCTTGGCGGGGGTGGGGTGGGGGGCTTGACCTGAGAGTCACTGCCATGTCCAGCCCGGGGACGTAATGCTCCCCATGCTCTGGCAGGCCCATTGCATTCACAGACACAGAACACGACACTGAGACCTTGTGCAGAGACTCCCTGTTAATGTCTTTAGAAGCTTAAATATTAGAGCCCGAGCTTTCTCTTGGGATTAATATAAGGGGATATAAGGGGAGGCATGTGCCAGATATGGCTCCTCCATGAGCTCTCTGCTGCTATAAAAAGAAACCCTACAAAGGGCCTCCAGAAAAATGTCTCAACCCCAGAAAAAAAAAGAATAATGTAGCACTTACCGACATGTGGCCTGGGATGTAAAGGGAAGCCCTCATGGCATCATCCGGATCTTCTCGGAGCCTCCCATTTATGACCAGAGCCTCTAGTGGAGGCAGGCAGACTGTACAAAGGAAGGCAGGGTTCTGGGGCTTGATTTGCTGTGTGACCTGGGGTAAATTGTTTTACCTCCCTGGGCTTTAACTTTCAGATGAAAGAATGAGACTGGGTCCTTTTCAATCCCTGCCTGCCTTCCTTGCATGATACAAATTCTGGCTATACTATAAATTATTCATGGCCTCCTTTTTTTTTTTTTTCGCTCAAAATGAAAATGCTTTATTAAATTCTCCTTGAGAGAAAAAATGTGTATTCTAACGATTTCGATGTTATACTTCACTGAATAGAAGAACACCAATGAGAAAGTCTATGCTACTTTTTTACCCTCTGAAATGGTAATAGCTAGGCATATTTGAGAAGAGGTCGAGTGGGGGAAACTCCCCAGTATTCTGCCCTAAAACAGGCTCTCTGCACTGTCTTGTGAAGCCAGGCAAATGTGTGCATCCTGATGGCCACAGATCACTCATCATGGGACCAAAGTCCCCTTGGAGGACAAAAATTCTCTAAGCCTGTGACTCTGGCCGGCTGTCATCCCATCTGGAGGAGGGTGAGGGAGTCAGCTGGGAGAGCGAGTCGGGCAGTCCCCAGAGAAAGAATCCCACGCAGCTTCTCTGGCATTTCCTCCAGCTCGTGGTAATCAAGAGTGGCAGCTCCAGCTATGAGGCTGGGAAGCGGCAAAGCCTCAGGACAAGGTGCCCCCAGGAGAATCCCAGGGAATGGGAACAGCAGTGGATCTGTTCCCCAGATTTTTCCTCCCCAGAAAATGCCATATTGCACACATTCATTTGCACACATAATTGCAGTTACATAATTATCCTGTCATATGTGACTTCTGCACACCTGGGTGGGCGGGGCACCCCCATCAGTCAGGATGTGTTCTGGACTCATTCCTTCTACATCCTGCACAAAGGGTGGCTTCAGACCTGCCTCTAACACACGCATGCGCACATGCACAAGTGCGTGCACACATACACACCTGTGTCTGTGTGTGTGTGTGTCTGTCTGTATCCTCTCCATTCTTGGGTTCACTTGAATAAAGTCAGAGGCAGGCTTCCTACACAGCCTTTAAGTGTGACTATGTAAGTGTTATTTTTAACCAACTCCAGCCTTATATTTGGTATTAGTCCAGGCAGATTTTTTTTAAATTTTTAACAGGCCTGTTCTTTCACATATAAAATGTGCCACATTAACCCTTTTCCTAATGTTCAGTAGCATTAAGCACATTCACATTGCTGGGAACCAATCTCCAGAACTGTTTTCTTCCTGCAAAACTGATATTCTGTCCCGATTAAACAACAAATTCCCCATTCCCCTCTTCCTCCCAGCTCCTGACAGACACTATTCTGCTTTTTGTCCTTCTATGACTGTAATGACTCTAAGTACCTTATAGAACAAGACAGAGCATCGTAAGGGAAGGGAGGGAAAAATGAAACAAGATGAAACCAGAGAGGGAGACAAACCATAAGAGACTCTTAATGTCAGGAAACAAACTGAGGGTTGCTGGAGGGGAGGTGGGTGGGGGGATGGGCTGGCATGATTATGGCCATTGGGGAGGAGATGTGCTCTGGTCAGTGCTATGAATTATGTAAGACTGTTGATTCACAGACATGTACCCCTGAAGCAAACAACACATTATATGTTGATTTAAAAAAGAATAAAAACTGTCACAACTTAAAAATGAAGAAGAAGAAGAAGAATCATATGGTTGTCTTTCTGTGACTGGTTTATTTCATTTAGCATAATGTCCCCTGGGTTCAACCATGTTATGTAGCATGTGACAGGATTTCCTTCTGTTTTAAAATTAATCAATATTCCATTGTAGGGGTATTCCACATTTTGTTTATCTCAGACTGTTTTTCTCTGCTGATTCAACAGTCTAGTTCATGTTGTTTATATATACCCTGCAGTCATCAATGTTTGAAATAGGAACTACATCTAATTCTGTGGAGAGGTGGATAAAATTGGTGAGTTTTTGCTCTGTGAGCTTTATCAAGGTGCTTACCTTGGTGGACTTGAGAATTGTTACCTGTAGACACTGGAGAACGTTGGGCTAGTTGGACACACTTGCCTTGGCTTGTGAGAGGGGTTCAAAGAGTAGTGTTATAGTCAGACTTGCTCAAAACTCACTTCTCTTCAGCGTGAGCCCAGGGTTCACTAGAATATCCTTTGGTTTTGGAGGACTCAGGTGTGCAGAGAGCAAGTGTGGTGGGTGATAGATCAATCTTGGTTGACTTGATTAGGTGATGAACATGTTTATTGAGTTGGGTTGCTGTTAATGGAAAGTATGCACATTCCAATATATTTAAAGAGATACTGATCATAACCCTGAACATACAGGCCAGTCTTGTTACAGTTTCAGCAACTTCTTCCAATTTATGCTTCCCTAGCACCCCTCCCTTGAAGGCTCCATCAGGTAAAACAGCCAAGTATAAATGGACTTCGTGCAAGACTTCCTCATATTAATAACCTACTCATTACCATTCTTCATATCTTTCAGTTGTGGAAGGAGTGGGAACTTGGGCATGTGCCTGACACATTGTTCTTTTAAGTTATGGATACATTTGAGACACCATGTAAATATTTATTGATTTTTATTGCATGGACTGTATTGACATAATGCAATATTAAATAGACTCTTAGTCCTGGATGGAACTTTAGAGAGTGGTTGTTCTTCTATTCAAATACAATGTGTGAGCTTTGTTAAATATTTAATAAATGGTCAATAACTATTTCTTTTAATATAACCAATGTGATGTCTCTCTGGAAGTTGAGTGTAGATTTGTGATCTTCAGTAGCTGAGAACCCCTGGGGAATATCTTTCTGATATCAGCCACCCCACACCCCACCAAGGCTGAGAGACGGCAAATGCCAGACAAGTTTGCAATTTCTGTTCCTCATTCCCTGCCAGCTCTCAGACATTAATTTTGCACATACAAATCATCTGGCATTTTGTTAATCTGCACCTCTATGACTCAGAAGGGCTGAAATGGAACTGAGGTTCTGCATTTCTAGCCAGCTCCTAGGTGATGCTGCTGCTGCTGGTCCCACTGCTCTGCATAAGCAAGGCTCCTGGCAGCACAGGGTATCAGAGGAGCGGGGCTCAGACCAGGTGAGTGTGACATCCTTGGCACAAAGCACAAGGGGGCGCCGGCTCTCAGTGTTATTTATCCAAGGGCACTGAGGGTGGCACTTCCTCTCTGGGTGTGCAAGTGCAAGGCTGCTTGACCCCAGGGGCCTCCTTACATTCTGTGCCCCAAATTCCATTCTCATGCCACGCTAGTCCTGGCTCTGAAAGGAAGCTTTTGGTCCAGAGATGGGGGGATGCTGATGTGCTGCTCTAACCTGGGTTATCCTGTGGGCCAGTACAGTGGAAACACCTGTGTTTGATCAGAGATTCCCAGTCCTCCTTGCTGCCTGAACTGACCCCAGACAGCCAGCTGGGCACACCTGAATGACCCGTCACCTAACCCAATCAGTGCAGGGCTCCCGAATAGCTCAGTCTGTCCTTTCGCTGCCCAGCTGGTGCAATCTTTTAAAAAGAGCATGTTTTATCCCAAGTGCTCCATGGAGTGAAGCACACAATGCCCTCCATAGCAGCAGGCTGAGGGGATGTGGTGTGAGTCTGTCACGGGGCCCTGACTTGAACCCAAGCGTGTGTTAAGCCACTTGCTCAGCTGAAGCAAGATTGCTGGAGCATGCTCTGTGTAAGCTGTCTTATGTTGATGTTTTTCCCTCCAGGTGCTTATCGTGGGTAATTAGGCTCTCTGCCACATGTTAGCTCTGACGAGTCACTGCAAAGCCCCTACACTCTCCTTTCTGCAAGTCTCTAACTCTCCAGTGAAATCAAATTACCCAAAAGCAAAAGAAGAGAGGGATGAGTGTTTATCTGACAACCATGTAGCATGGGCTCTTCTGGATGGTTCCGTTGGGGTAGGGGGTGGGGTGGCAGGATGTACATTTCCTGGTGGAGTCACATGACAGAGAAGACCAGACTTTGGTTGTTCTCAAGCTAAAAGTTCATTTCTCAGCCCATAGAGGGACTGATGCGCCTCTTCTCACCCCACACCCAGGTCTGCAGGCCCCTGAGAAGGATGAGGTGAGGCTAGTGACTTCTACATCTACGCCTTCAGCATGCCCTGCTTTTCTAGACTCCACTTCTCCGCTCACACTGTGTCTGTTTCCCAAGAAGGAGCTTGGGATGCTAAGTCTAAGTCCACTTCATGTTCTCTAGATGGTCTTGGATAAGTCCCTTGTCTTCTGCCTCAAGTTTGGCAAAAAGGTTTAGCTCTTATTTTCTCTACCAGAAGAAAAATGGGAAAGAGAAAAACTGCATACACATCTGTGCATCTATATGTGTACATCTATATACATACATGTATTAAACATACACACATACATTGTATGAATATAATATGCATGCCTTGAACATTATTTATTTCCCAGATACTTGGCTAAGTACTTTACCTGCATATCTCCTGTATATCCTTGCATCAGTCTTAAGAGGAAAATACCAATGCCCTTCTCCATTTACCCCCAAGAGGTAAAGTACTGAAGGCTGAACAGATATTAAATGGCTGATCGAGGATTTGAATGCAGATACACTGACCCTAGTGCCTGGAATCTTAACCTCTATCCCATGTCTGAGTTTGTCTGAGTTTGGGTTTCCCCAGAAGCAGTTTGCTCTTTCCCTGAAAATGCATGTAATTTATTTGGAAGGCAACTTCAGGACTCACTGATGGTTGAGTGGAGAAGTGAGACAGGGAAGGAAGGCAGTCAATACAGTTTGCTTTATCCAGTCAGTTACCTCTTTGGACAGCTGAAGCTCAACCCACTGGGCAACTCTGGGACACAGAGTAGAACACGTGCCTCAGTGTTACCCAGCCTGAGGGGTAAAGGAGCGAGGGTATTTACTCACCAACTCTCATTATTCGCTGAGAGATGTTCAGTCCCTGGCCATCCATGGCTGCCGTGCACACAGGCAGAGAAGGCTCTGCTAGCAGGGAAAGCTAGCTCCCATGGGCACTGATGGCATTAGGATTATCCCACACACCTATACAGGTGCTAGGTGGTGAAGAGCATGACTTGTCTTGTCCCACCCCCTGACACCTAGGGGAGGGTCCCAACTGTCACCTTCTTTTGTTCCCATTTCCTAGGGAAAAGAAGAGCTGAATGTGTAGACACAGCTCTCAGCTGAACCTCAAACAGCAAGAGAGCCCAAAGCCCTTGGAAGCTATCAGCTTCCCGCCCTTGGGACACCCCACCCCTCAGGGGCTTTGTGC